>NC_135803.1:98037583-98175907 GCF_964213995.1 Mustelus asterias | reverse complement strand
CCTCCCCCATTCCCTCTCTCCCCTCCCCTACCCCCCTCCCTCCCTCCCCTACCCCCTCCCTCCCTCCCCTACCCCCTCCCTCCCTCCCCTACCCCCTCCCTCCCTCCCCCTCCCTCCCTCTCCTTTCTTCTCTCTCTCCCTTTCTCTCTTTTTCCCTCCTTCTCTCTCTCCTACCCTCTCTCTCTCTCCCCATCTCTGTCTCTCCCTCTCTCTTTTTCCGTCTCTCTCCCCCATCTCTGTCTCTTTCTCTTTTCCTGTCTCTCTCTCTCTCCCCCTCCCCCTATCTCTGTCTCTCCCTCTCTCCTACCCCTCTCTCTCTCCCTCTCTCTCTTCTCTCTCCTCTCTTTCTCTCTCGCCCCGTCCCATCTCTCCCTCTCTTCCTTTTTGACTGAACCTTTGATCACTCGCTTTCCCTCTTTGTTTTGCTCCGAATCAGATTTCAGCTGCTGTGAACATTTTGGGACATATTACCACACTAAAAGTATGAGATAAATAGTTGTTCTTGTTAAAGCTCTGGTTGTGCATTCCGTAACCTTGCAAACACTTTGTAAGTAAACAGGTTTCTCTTGTCCTGCCTGCCCCTGAGAAATGGAGATAAATCTAGAAGTGTTGTGTCAGGCTAGAAACACTGTTACATGAACGAATGATAAGTTTTTATCAGCAGCATTCCCAGAATTGTGGACTCTCATATCCCGGATCAGTTGATATGATGAGACAGAATGCCACTTGGAATAATTCTGATTCAGATGCACCAGCAGGGGGCATTGCTGAGCAGCCAATGTGCAGTAGCTTTGATGGCTCCCTCGCCAATGGAGGGATTGAGGGCAGCTTCCTGTCAAATATGGTAGATCCCATTCTGAACTCAGTGAAGGATTTCTCAACAGAGAGCTGAGGGAGTGGTCTGATATCAACCCTGAAACAGTCGGTCCACAGCATGGTTTGTCATTTCTAAAGTTATTAATTCCAAACTTTTTTTGCCTTAAGTTGGTGGGCAGAAATATCCTGCCCCTGTGACGGTGGGAATGAATACCAGGGGTGGGGAAATAACCAGTGTTCACTTGTTCTGTGTTTGATTCTGTGAGGCTGGTAATTGATCGATGCTCTTGTGCTTGATTGGTTAAGCCTGGGTGTGAACTCTGAGCAAAGTCAACAGACATCAGAGAAGCCATTAGGCGCCAAGCTCTGAGCATGAGTGCAGGCAATTTGTGATCACAGAGATATTTTAAAACTCTAGTAAATAAACCCGGTGCACACAGAAGCTAGGGTCATCTCCTCAATGCTCTGAGAATATAAAATGCACAACAGGGTTTTCTCTCTATTGCATTCCTGCCACAGCGGGAGTTGGGGTGCTGGGACCCGGAATGGATGCCTGCATCATGGAAGCAGACTATTAATTTAAATAGTTCAGGACCCAATTAGGGTTGATGTTTCCAGCCCATTGGCCTTTTGATGGAGAAGCTACCTCACCGCCCCCTCCCCCCCCCCCACTCCCCAGCACGTGAGGAGAATGCCACCTTAGAGGAGGCCTCCCACCAGCAACCTGGGGTCTTTCCCCTCTGCTCCATGGGGATTCCTCCCTCAGCCCTGTGGAACTTTGTCATTTGCTTATTCCACACTACTGAAGGTGCCTCCATTTTCCCGACCTACCTCAGCAGGGCCCACCTATCCTGATGGGAGAGCCGGGGTTCTGGAACAGTCAGCCCCCTGACTGTGATGGCAGCATTAGGAGCCATTCTCAATTGGAAGGTCAGTCTGGAGATGGACAATTAGGGGGCTACCTCCAGTAAGCTTGCTGAGCCAGGCTCGGTGCTGGCGAGTATGGGTTCAGGACCCCTATATCATCCGGACAGCATCCCAGAGCTCGTCCCCGGGTGGCAAAGAGCAAAGACACCTATTCTATTATATTTTATGATACGATGATTGCTGGCAAATTAATTCAATCTTGCCATAACAGCTCTATCTTACTCACTCATGCATTGCAATGAAAATAATCCAGTTTGTTAGATTATAATTAACCTTAGCTAACTGAAGTGCTTTTCAAAAAAATGGAGAAATGTAAAAATCTCACTGAAGAAAGAACTTGCATTTATATAGCACCTTTCATGATCCCAGGATGCCTCAATGCATTTTATGGCCAATGCCACATTCAGAAGTGTATTCACTGTTGTAATACAGTTGCAGTATTGTTGTAATAAACTGATGCACTTTAATACTGCTGTAATACTGTTGTAATATACTGATACACTGTAATATTGTTGTAGTATCTGATACATTTTAATAATTGTAACACACGGATACATGGTAATACAGTTGTAACACTGTTGTAATATACTGATACACAGTAATGCAGTTGTAATACTGTTATAATATATTGTTACTCTATAAAACAGATATAGTACAGTTGTAGTGCACCAATATACTATAATACAGTTTTAATACTGTTTCAATATACTACAGTGGTTGGCACTGCTGCCTCAAAGCGCCAGGGACCCAGGTTCGATTACTGGCTTGGATCACTGTCTGCGTAGAGTCTGCATGTTCTCTCCGTCTGCGTGGGTTTCCTCTGGGGGAATTCTGGTTTCCTCCCACAGTCTGAAAGACATGCTGGTTGGTTGCATTGACCATGCTAAATTCTCCCTCAGTGTACCTGAACAGGTGCCAGAGTGTGGCGACTAGGGGATTTTCACAGTAACTTCATTGCAGTGTTAATGTAAGCCTACTTGTGACACAAATAAACTTTAAACTGATACATTGTAATGCAGTTGTAGTGCTGTTGTAATACACTGATATGCTGTAATCCAGCTGTAATGTGATTGTACATGAGGTCTGCTTTCTCAATTTCTGGAGCAGTAGGAAGGTACTCTGATCCTCATCTCCATATGTGGTATCTTGTAAAGACAGGTGACCACCTAGTAAGTAAAGTTTATTTATGAGTCAGAAGTAGGCTTACATTAACACTGCAATGAAGTTACTGTGAAAATCTCATGTAAGGCATTAGGTGCTGTATTTTGCCCAACGCATCTTGGAACGCCCCCTGGTATTTTTTAAGATGTCATGAAAATCACCATCATTGATTTTGCAGATCCCGAGTCAATCTAATCTAATTAATCTAATCAATCAGATTAATGAATGAATGGTTTATTCAGGTAAGTAACTATGCACAGAGAGTGACATAAAGGCGACCGTACTCCATGACTCCAGACTTCCAACTGCAGGGAAAACCCTCGCTCAGCCCCAGGATTCGCACACTCCGGCCCAATTGGCCGAATGGGTCACATGACCATCTGAGATCTCGCCTCTTAAATGGGCATGCCACCACACCCTCTAAAGTGGCCTGACAAGCCACTCAGTGCAAGGGCAATTAGGGATGGGCAACAAATGTTGGCCTTGCCAGAGATACCTACATTCCATGCAAGAATACAGAAAAAGGAAGCTGTGCCCTCAGGTGATGCCCCTGGATAATTGAGCATCTGGATATCTTCCATTACAATTAGGATTATATGATCCTATGCATCACTTAAATTGCCCGTGTTCAAATCACGCCATCATTTAATCAGGAAAATAACGCTAACACATTTCCATTGCTGTGATTGTCAATTAAAAAGGTACAACTCACAGTGTAATGAACACACTGCTAATTTCAGGCAGAAACAGATGATCAATAAGTGGTGCACACTATTAAGATGCTGAAACATGACCAGCTGACATTTTGCAGCTATTGTTGATCACAAATTATGTAGATCATCTTAAAATTTGCTTTTATAAACATGTAAATGAAGAAGGGGATTTATTGAAGCAAACTGCCCAAGAAAAAAGATGAAAGAAACCTAAATATTTTCCATGCTTGGGAGGATTAAAGACAAAGCCAGATGAAGAGCATTAGCAAAAGGCTGGGAGAGTTTGCAACACCAGTGGGAAAGTGTTTAGATATCCACAATTCATCATCACAAGCGTTCCAAGCTAGTTACTGGATTGAACATAAACTTCTCTACCCGAAGAATGGGAAAAGCATATTAACACTTAAGCACCCATGATACGGGATGTGGACTGCAAACTGAAGTGAAAAAGCTGGTCACTCGCCGGGATAACAAAGAGCCAGATCTCACCCAGAGGTGGAATTATTCGGTCCCGCCTGCAGTGAACGGAGATTTGGCTGAGCGCCAAATTCTCCTTTCACGCTTTCAGGGAGCACTGGGAAATCAGGAAATCTGGGACTCTCGTTGTAAACGACTGTGGATGCTGGATGAATTGAATTTTGAAGAGTGAGATGGATAGATTTTTGTTGATGATGTGGAATTGCCGGCGTTGGACTGGGGTGGGCACAGTAAGAAGTCTCACAACACCAGGTTAAAGTCCAACAGGTTTATTTGATAGCACGAGCTTTCGGATCGTTGCCCCTTCATCAGGTGAGTGAAGAGTTCGGTTCACAAACAGGGCAGATATAGACACAAACTCAATTACAAGATAATGGTTGGAATGCGAGTCTTAACAGGTAATCAAGTCTTTACAGGTGCAGACAATGTGAGTGGTGAGAGGGTTAAGCACAGGTTAAAGAGGTGTGAATTGTCTCCAGCCAAGGCAGTTAGAGAGATTTTGCAAGCCCAGGCAAGCCGTGGGGGTTACAGATAGTGTGACATGAACCCAAGATCCCGGTTGAGGCCGTCCTCATGTGTGCGGAACTTGGCTATCAGTCTCTGCTCAGCGACTCTGCGCTGTCGTGTGTCATGAAGGCCGCCTTGGAGAACGCTTACCCGAAGATCAGAGGCCGAATGCCCGTGACTGCTGAAATGTTCCCCGACAGGAAGAGAACACTCCTGCCTGGTGATTGTCGAGCGGTGTTCATTCATCCGTTGTCGTAGCGTCTGCATGGTCTCCCCAATGTACCATGCCTCGGGACATCCTTTCCTGCAGCGTATCAGGTAGACAATGTTGGCCGAGTCACAAGAGTATGAACCGTGTACCTGGTGGATGGTGTCCTCATGTGAGATGATGGCATCCATGTCGATGATCCTACACGTCTTGCAGAGGTTGCTGTGGCAGGGTTGTGTGGTGTCGTGGTCACCGTTCTCCTGAAGGCTGGGTAGTTTGCTGCGGACAATAGTCTGTTTGAGGTTGTGCGGTTGTTTGAAGGCAAGAAGTGGGGGTGTGGAGATGGCCTTGGCGAGATGTTCATCTTCATCGATGACATGTTGAAGGGTACTCTATCCGCCATGTCCCATGTTTGTCTTCTGAGGAAGTCTGCGCGGTTTTTCACTATGGCGCGTCAGAACTGTCGACCGATGAGTTGAGCGCCATATCCTGTTCTTATGAGGGCATCTTTCAGCGTCTGGAGGTGTCTGTTGTGATCCTCCTCATCTGAGCAGATCCTGTGTATACGGAGGGCTTGTCCGTAGGGGATGGCTTCTTTAACGTGTTTAGGGTGGAAGCTGGAGAAGTGGAGCATCGTGAGGTTATCCATGGGTTTGCAGTACAGTGAAATGCTGAGGTGACCGTCCTTAATGGCGATACGTGTGTCCAAGAATGCAACCGATTCCGGAGAGTAGTCCATGGTGAATCTGATGGTGGGATGGAATTTGTTGATGTCATCATATAGTTGTTTCAATGATTGTTCACCATGAGTCCAAAGGAAGAAACTCTGCCACAGCAACCTCTGCAAGACGTGCCCGATCATCGACACGGATGGCATCATCTCACGTGAGAACACCATCCACCAGGTACACGGTACATTCTCTTGTGACTTGGCCAACATTGTCTACCTGATACGCTGCAGGAAAGGATGTCCCGAGGCATGGTACAGTGGTGAGACCATGCAGACTCTATGACAATGGATGAATGGACACCGTTCGACAATCACCAGGCAGGAGTGTTCCCTTCCTGTTGGGGAGCACTTTAGCAGTCAAGAGCATTCAGCCTCTGATCTTCATGTAAACGTTCTCCAAGGCGGCCTTCACGATGCACGACAACGCAGAATCACTGAGCAGAAACTGATAGCCAAGTTCTGCACACATGAGGACAGCCTCAACCGGGATCTTGGGTTCATGTCACACTATCTATAAGCCCCATGACCTGCCTGAGCTTGCTTGCAAAATCTAACTAACAGTCCCGGCTGGAGACAATTCACACCTCTTTAACCCCTGCTTAACTTCTCTCCACTCACATCGTCTGCATCTGTAAAGACTTGATTACCTGTTAAGACTCGCATTGAAACCATTATCTTGTAATTGAGTTTGTGTCTATACATGCCCTGTTTGTGAACTGAACTCTTCACTCACCTAATGAAGGGGCAATTCTCTGAAAGCTCGTGCTACCAAATAGACCTGTTGGACTTTAACCTGGTGTTGTGAGACTACTTACTGTGCCTAGATTTTTGTTAGTTAAGGTTAGAGGAACATTCAAACTGGTAGTAGATCACTCGGGCCTCAACCTTGCTCCAATATTCTATTAGGTCATGGTTAATCTTGTCTCAATTCCATTTTCCTACCTTGGCCCAGAATTCTTCAAATTCAGTATCCTTCAACACCCAATATCCATCAATACCCAATATCCTTCAACACCCAATATCCTTCAATACCCAATATCCTTCGCCATCCATTACCCTTTGATAGCCATTATCATTCAATATCCAATATCCTTTGATACCCATTACCACTTTATACCCATTATCCTTCGATACCCATTACCCTTCAATACCCCTTACCATTTTATACCCAATATCCTTCAGTACGCATTACACTTTGATACCCTTGATGCTTCAATACCCATTACCCTTCGATGCCCATTACCCTTCGTTACCCAATACCCTTCGTTACGCAATACCCTTCGTTACCCAATACCCTTCAATACCAATACCATTTGATACCCATTACCCGTCGATACCCAATACCCTTCATTCCCATTACCCATCGATACCCAATATCCTTCAATAACCAATACCCTTCATTCCCATTACCCATCAATACCCAATACCCTTCAATCTTAAGAATATGTTTCTTTGATTTGATTGACCCACCAGAGGAAATAGTTACTCTGTATCTACCCTAACAACCCCTTTCTAATATTATAAACCCTCAATCAGATCATCCCTCAAACTTCTAAACTCAGGGGAAATCCAATCATGTTTCTGCAAACTGCTCTCGTAATTTAACCCTTTTAGATGCTGCTGGATCTGAAATACCAGATTAATATATTTTAGTGATGAGTAAAATTGATTGCAGTACTCCAGATGGAGACTCACCGAGGTTTTATACAACTGAAACTTGATTCCCTCCCCTTTTTATTGACGACTAGAGAAAACGCAATGGCATTTTTTATTGCTTATCCATCTACTGGCTTTTAACAATTCATTTACTTGTACTCCCAAATCTCTTTGCTGCTCTACATTTAGAAAATAATCTGATTTATCTCCCTTGGGTCCAAACTAGATGTCCACGAGCAACTGCATTTGGCATAGTTTGTGCCCACTCATTTAATCTGTGAATGTCCCTTTGCTAAATGATGTTCCCATCAGCATTAGTTGCTGTCCTTCCTAGCTTACTGTCATCTTCAAATCTGAATATAGAACTCTCAGTTCTTTCATCCAAGTCATCAACAAATATGGTGTAATGTTGAGACCCAGTTATAGATCCCTGTAGAATATCGTGCTAGCCATGTACCCACTTTTTATCTCCATTCTCTGTCTGCTACCTTCCGACCAATTTCCAACCCAATTCAGAAGATGCTCTCCAATTCCGTATGCTTTCTAACAATCTCCAGTGTGGATCTTGTCAAATGCCTTCTGGAAATCAATATAGGTAACATTCATAGACACTCCCTTATCTACCTTATTACCATGGTGACCGTGGTCCTTGCTAAACAGGTTCAGGACAGGACAGGGCTGTGTACAGCAGACTTCCATCATAGGATCCTCAGTACAAACCCCTTATGGACTTGTGGAGAGACACAAACAATGCTTCACATTACTGAAGAGTGCCCCCTCTACAGACTAAGTGATGGACTAATCACCTTTGAGGTGGCTATCGCCTGGCTTTGGGCATTTGCTAAATAAAGAATTTAACTTATTAACTATCTCCTCAAAGAATTCAACTAGATTGGTCAGACATGAGACCTTTGACAGATTTGTATTGGTTCTCTCTGATCATCTCATATTTGTTCAAGAGCTCAGCCACTCTGCCCCTAACAACATATTCCAGCTTCCCCACAACTGATGTTAAAAGTATACAGAGCCAAGGCATGTTAGTGGAGTTGACTGTACATGTCAGCTAGGATCCAAAAGAAGATGGAACAAGCTCAAAGGATTGCCAGGCATTTTCTTGTTGCTAAAGTGAGAACAGGCTTGATGTACCCCTTGCCTGATTTTAACTCCATTCACCTCATGGACTTCAAATGAATGAGCAGATGATCTGTTTCATTTTGGTGACGTTGGTTGAAGGAAGAGATTTGGCCAAAGACAACTCCTTATGGATTATCCAGTGGAATCTTTTACATCTGCAGGCAGCTTGCGGCATGGTGTGAAATGCAGCCACTCTGAAAAGGCAGCATTCCTTCAGCAATGCACTGACCTGGTGGCTTCGATCATTTGATTTGATTTGATTTATTATTGTCACATGTATTAATATACAGTGAAAAGTATTGTTTCTTGCGCGCTATACAGACAAAACATACCATTCATAGAGAAGGAAACGAGAGAGTGCAGAATGTAGTGTTAGAGTCATAGCTAGGGTGTAAAGAAAGATTAACTTAATGCAAGGTAAGTCCATTCAAATGTCTGACAGCAGCAGGGAAGAAGCTGTTCTTGAGTCGGTTGGTACGTGACCTCAGGCTTTTGTATCTTTTTCCCGATGGAAGAAGGTGGAAGAGAGAATGTCCAGGGTGCGTGGGGTCCTTAATTATGCTGGCTGCTTTGCCGAGGCAGCAGAGTCAATGGATGGGAGACTGGTTTGTGTGATGGATTGGGCTACATTCACAACCTTTTGTAGTTCCTTGCGGTCTTGGGCAGAGCAGGAGCTATACCAAGCTGAGATACAACCAGAAAGAATGCTTTCTATGGTGCATCTGTAAAAGTTGGTGAGAGTCGCATCTGACATGCCAAGTTTCCTTAGTGTTCTGAGAAAGTAGAGGTGTTGGTGAGCTTTCTTAACTATAGTGTCGCCATCGGGGGACCAGGACAGCTTGTTGGTGATCTGGACATCTAAAAACTTGAAGCTCTCGACCCTTTCTACTTCGTCCCCATTGACAGGGACATGTTCTCCTTTACGCTTCCTGAAGTCTATGCCAATCTCCTTTGTTTTGTTGACATTGAGGGAGAGATTATTGTTGCCCCACCAGTTCACCAGATTCTCTATCTCATTCCTGTACTCTGTCTCGTCATTGTTTGAGATCCGACCCACTACAATGGTGTCATCAGCGAACTTGAAAATCAAATTGGAGGGGATCAGATGCTTGAGTCCAAATTGGGAGTTGAACTCGGAACATACTGAGTCGAATGTAAATTCAGCCAGGACAAACAGTACATTTACAGTAAGGACACACTTTTACTGATCCCGCAATGCAACATGGGTACTCATTACTTGCATGGTACTTATCTAAGTAAAACTCCAAACTCGGACCCATAATGGCAGCTAAATAGAAACCTAATCCGTGGCGCTCCTGGCTGCTGAAGGGCCTACAATGTGTCATAATCCTGTCCCCTCCCACAAACCTCATTCAAATACTTCACTACAAATGTTTCTGTCAATCGGGAAGATGTCTATCACATTGGGTGTTGGAAGTGGATGGAACGGTTTGATCCGTTCTAAACACCTTGAATGCTCTGCGAGACAGGCCCCTATTTAAGAATAGTAACAGCCACCGAGCTCTTTGATTGAGGTGTGCGTTTCAGCATTCTCTGCAGATTTTAACCCTGCTACACGGGAACATATGAATGAGGAGAATGAGGAGGCCATTTGGTCCTTCAAGCCTGCTCTGCCCAATCAATAAGATCATAGCTGATCTGGTTGTGATCTCAACTCTGTTTTGCCCCATAAACCTTGTTGACTCCCTTTGTCCATCAAAAATCTGTCTAACCCTGCCTTGAATGTATTCAATGACGCAGCCTCCACTGCTCTCTGGAGAAGAGAATTCCAGAAACAACCAAGCCTAACAGCTAGCAAAAATTCAGTAAAGAATCCAAAAGGCAGTCAGAGCAATGATGTAGTTTCCAACCCATTCCTCTGATTACTGTTAATATCTAATTACTTGGGCCTATTTCCCATTTGCCCTCTATGGCATTTTAAGAAGCTGCTTCATTAGTCACTATCCACTTCTCTCAGCCTCTCCCCTTAGAAATAAGGCTTTTACAATCATTGTTCATTTAGCCGATTTTGTTGCAAACTGGCAATCTTAGAGCAGAGCATTACTGTCGAAAATGTCCATGAGCTGTGAGATTGAACAATCGAGCAGCCCAGCTTGGCAGATTGAACAGCTGTTCAGCAAGGGATCCATCCTTCGAGAGCAAGCGTCCTGGATGACTGCTTCCTCTCTGCAGTTGACACCAGCAGATTTGTAGTTTGCCATTGGGCACTTTAAACTGCCTGTCACTGCCATTGCCTTGCCTACTTGTCCTCCAGACAGCCCAACAGTACCCGCTCAAGGTACCTGTGTGAAAATTGGGCAAATAAATGAACAGTGATCAGTAACCAGGGTGGAGGAGGGAGAGAACCCCGATTGGAGAGTTGCAGGAAACGTGAGCGCAGATTTGCAAGGTGCCAACTCACACAACAGCTTAGAAAGATAAAAAATGGCAGGAGTGAACCTTTCAGCCCTTCGACCTTGCTCTATCATTCAACACAATCAACATATCCTAGCTTCCCCACAACTGATGGAGTTAACATATGTCGATCCTCTATCTCATCACCATTCACCTGCGCTCTCCCTATACCCTTGAAGCCTTGAGTCTAGAAATCAGTTTCCTTCTGATATATATTCAGGTATTTGGTCTCCATGGCCTTATGTGGTAGAGAATTAGACAGCTTCGTCAACTTCTGAGTGAAGAAATTTCTCCTCAGGCGAGGACAGAAGAGTTGAGGGTGGATCTTTCTGAGGCGGGGAGGGGTGACAATTTTGAAAGGAAGGGGGAACAGTTGGTGCCCGAGCAGAGGGACCCACTTGCAATGTCAGTTAGCATGGGGAGGCAGCAAGCAAGGTCAGGGGCTCTGTTAGTTTGTGTGCAAGATCTAGGGGGATAAGAGGAACTTGGAGAACACATAGAAGTCAATGAAAAATAAATTAGTGATTGAGGGTTCAGGGGCTAGGGCAGAAATGTT
This sequence comes from Mustelus asterias, assembly GCF_964213995.1. NCBI lineage: Eukaryota > Metazoa > Chordata > Chondrichthyes > Carcharhiniformes > Triakidae > Mustelus > Mustelus asterias. The sequence goes on along the minus strand of NC_135803.1, from coordinate 98,164,607 downwards.
GGGGGCTGTCTGGCTTGATGAGAAAGAGCTGTTACATATTTAAAAGGGTTGCATGAATGTTTTAAGAGCTGATCACATGATTTGGTGGTGATGTAATTAGGGTGTTGCCACAAGCTACTGTTTCACTTTCAGTTTGTACTCTGTACAGGCAAGAGCTCCTCGAATTAATCTATTGTTGTTAGTTTGAATCTATGTGTGCAAGCCGCAGCTTTTCTTTTTGTTTAAAACCCAGAATCCCGAATATTACACAAAAAGAAAATTGGCGACGAGTTGGAATTTGTTTCACTGAGAACATCAAGAAAAGATCCTAAAAATTGTGGGTCCTCACACTTCAATATTAGAAGGCTAGGGTGAAGCAGCAACAGGATTAAAGATTGAAGTGCCAGTGCAGGAAAACCAAGGAGGAAAAATGCTTTCTGTATGGTTTTAAAAGAGGGATTTTTTCCAATCAGAGACGGATGAGATTCGAGGCAGCTTCTGGCATATTTGAAAAGAGGATGCTTTTTAATTTGAAAAATGAAATACATCAATTCAATGGTCTCCAGAATAAAAAGGGGAGTACTGGGAAGACAGTCAAATATTTACTGAGCAATCTTGAGTTACCAGTGCTTCCAAGAGAAACGGTGGGTCAATTAGAATCCATGGGTTCTTTCAATTAAGAAATTGAATCATGGAGTTCCCATGCAGAGCGGTTTCAGTGCTTTGTACAAGCAAATAAAATAGCAAATGAGTTGCTCATACCAGTTTTTCGCAGTACAATGGGAAGTAAAACCTTCAATTTGCTCTGGAACTTGAGACATCCAGCAAAGCCAGGAACCAAAACTTACAATGATTTGACAAAGATTCTTGAAGAGCCTTACCCTTCAAAGCTATTGATCATCATTGAACGGTTCAGGTTCCACTGAAGGAATCAAATGGAGTGCAAAAGAATTGATCAATTTGTGGCAACCTTAAAAAGGCTGGCACAACAATTTGAGTTTGATGAATCATTAGAAGATACTCTTCAAGATCGTCTAGTTTATGGTCTCAAAAATGAGGCTATCCAAGGAAGATTGCTTGCTAAACCTGCTTTGACTTTAAAGACAGCAGTAGAAATCACAGTATCAATAGAACTGGCTGCTAAAGAGGTTTCACAATTTAGTGCAGAAATGAAGATCCACAAGTTGGGAACTGCCCATAAGAAGTCAAAACAGCAAAAGCTATGTCATAGATGTACAAAATGGGCCATTCAGCGACTGAATGCTGGAGCAAGAATAGTCAAAGCAAGAATTGTGACAAAATGGGTCACATTGCAAAAGCTTATTGGGTAAGACCAGCTTCCCCTGAGAAGAATATTCTGAAGAAGAGGGTACCTTCCCGAAGAAGAACAAGTTGCATTCTACAAAAATAATTTACAACATGGAAGAAAAGAATTAGAACTGTGAAGAAGAGAATGTCCAGAAATATGATGAAGAGCTCTGAATGAATGTCTTATCCATACAGGGTAACTCACATTTACTCTGGGTGAATCCAAAGTTAAGTGGATAACCTATAAGGATGGAGGTTGATACTGGTGCTGCTGTATCTTTAATTCCTGAGACTACATACCAACAAAAGTTGAAGCATCGTGCCATTAAAAGGTTATGTCATTATCAGCGTAGAGTTGGGTGGAGAAACAGCGGAGTTGCCTTGCCATGTGGTTCATGGTAATTTTCCAGCTCTATCTGGGGGATCATGGTTGGAGAAGATAACGTTTAACTGGAGTGCTGTCAACAGATTGGTCGATGCTAAAACAGACCTAGAGCACTTTCTGGATAAGTACAAGAATGTATTTGAAGACATTTAGCTCAATGAAGGGAGTTCAAGCGAAACTTGAGATAATGTCTAATAGTCAACCAAAACGTTTCAAAGCAAGACCAGTGCCATATGCAATTCATCCCAAGGTCAAAGAATAATTAGTATGGCTTGTTAACACTAATGTGATAGAGCCGGTTACAATGAATGACTGAGCTACCCCCATTGTACCTGTCATGAAACCATATGGTTCAGTTTGTATTTGGTGATTTTATAACAACTATAAAACCAGTGTTGTCTGCTGATCGATATCTACTTCCTTTCATTGAAGATCTGTTTGCCGGGTTATCAGATCGGCAGAAATTCAGCAAGATTGATCTTTCGCAAGCATATTAACTGACGAATGTAGCCACTGAATCTCAACTTACCATCGTTACTCATAAAGGTCTTTTTTGTTATAAAATATTGCCTTTTGGAATAGCAACCACACCAGCCCCATTCCAAAGATTGAGGGATCAGGCTTTAAGTGGTCTCTCTGGTGTACAATGTTACCTGAAGGGTATTCTAATTATAGAATACAATGAACAGCAGCACTTGAATAATTTAGAAGTAACATGGAAAAGTCTTCAAGCACGTGGTCTGTATGTCAAGAAAGAAAAGTGTGACTTTTTCCAGACATCAATCCGGTATTTGAGTCATGTTATTGATAGTAAAGGCCTGCATAAAGCACCTAAAAAATGGGAGCTATTTTAGAAGCACCACATCCGGCAAATATGGAGTAATTGAGCTCCTTTTTAGGATTGGTAAATTATTTTGGCTAATTTATTCCTAACTTTATTGAAGCCATTGCATAATTTGCAATGTGTGAAACAGTCATGAGACTGGACAACAGAATGTGAGAAAACATACAAGGATATCAAAGATGCTTTGCAAGATTCTGAAGTATTGGTTTATTTTAATCCAAAGCTACCATTCCTGCTTGCTTGCAATGCTTCACCTTATGGAGTAGGGGCAATAGTTTCACATGCAATGCCTTCGGTAGAAGAACAGCCAATAGCTTTTGCTTTGTGTACTCTGACTAATGCTGAATACAATTTACTCCATAAGAGTTTGAGGATGATCTCAGAGCAAATGGTATTCTGCTTATAAAATCCGCACCTTATCATCCATTGACCAATGGATTAGCTGAAAGATTTGTATAATCCTTGAAACATTCTTTAAAAGCTTCAAAAGAGCAAGGTCTGTTATCATGTTGTGTCAATAGCTTTTTGTCATCTTATAGAAGCACTATTCATACGACTATTCAAAGTTCACCTGCATTACTACTCATAAAGGGAAAGTTGAGAACCACTTTTGATTTGTTGTTACCTCCAGAAACTTCAGAGATAGTAGAGCTTCAACAAAAATCTCAAGTTGCTAGATGAGAAGTGAGAGCAAAACAATGCTCATTTCAACAAGGATTCGAATGTTAACGCGTAATTCTGCCATGAGCGTGAATCAGGTCCACTTTCTTACACAGTTCAAACCAAAGATGAACTAGATTGGCGGCACTATGCTGACCAATTGTTACCATCTCGAAATGATTTCTCTGAATCATCTCCAGAAGTGCCAACTTCTTTAGTCCCTAGTGTTGTGAATACTACTACGGAGGGTTTAGTTGAATCTGAGTTGCTATATGATTGTGCCTATGCTACTATACCAAGTGAGAATGATGCAGAATTAACTCCAAGAGAAGGCTGGAACCTTACCACCTCGCCCGCCTTGGAATCGGCACAGGCGAGGGTCTGACAACGGAATTGACTTCAGGCAAGAATTTCCAGTCTGGCCCAAGCTAGGCTGTAAATTCCCACCTGAAGTGTCCACTGAAGTTCCAGATCATACTTCTAGGGTCAAAGACAGCCAAATTCCAGAACATTGTAGACAACCAAAGAGGAATAGATGTCCTCCTGATTGACTTTCTTATTGACTGCCTATAATGATTAATGGTGCACAGTACTGTGTCTAGAGTATTATGGATCTTATATATATCATAGTAATTTGTTGTCATGACCACAGAAGTAAAATGGAAGGGATATTATATATTTAAAAGGGTAACATGAATGCTTTGATCACATGATTAGGCCATTACAAGGGAGAAACAGGGTAAGACAGCTGACTGAATGGATGGTCTCCACCTTGGTGACTCTAGAATCTCTGGTTAGGGGGCAGAATGGATTATCTCTGTCTCTAACAGCTGGTGGCGTAATAGTAATGTCATTCAGCTAATAATCCAGAGGCTAATGCTCTGGGGATGTGGGTTCAAATCCCACAATGTCAGTTACTGGAATTTAAATTCAATTGAAAAATCTGGAATATAAAACTAATGATGATTGTTGTAAAAACCCACATGCCCCTTTAGGGAAGGAAATCTGCCATCCAGACTGGCCGATATGTAACTCCAGACCCACAGCAATGTGGTTGACACTTAAATAGTCCAGCGAGCAATTCAATTTGTACAAGAAGTGCTGGCCAGTGATACCCACATCCCAATAACTAGATCATTTTCTATTCTAGGGATAAATGTTGGCCAGAATAACAGGGAGAGCTCTCCTGCTCTTCTTCAAAATAATATCATGGGATCTTTCCCCTCCACTTGAGAAGACCACAAGACATAGGAGCAGAAGTAGGCCACTTGGCCCATCAAATCAGCTGCACCATTCAATGAGGTCATGACTGATCTGATATATAATCCTGAAGCCCACTTTCCTGCCTTATCCCCATAATCCTCAATCCCCTTCCTGAGTAAAAATCTGTCTATCTCAGCCTTGACAAGCAGCAGAGACCTGAGCACATATTGAGGCTAGCACTCCAAGAGGGAATGTTGCACTAACAGAGTCACAGGCCCATGATTTTACCGGCACAGCCACCCCGAAATCGGGGCAGGCGAGGCTCACAGAACGGCATCCCCCGTTGGCCTCAGACGCGATCCTATGAGCTTTGGGTGGCTGTGCCGGTAAAATCAGGGCACAGAGTTTTACAGCACAGAAAGGCTGTTCGGCCCATTGTGACTTCGCCATCAAGCATCTATCTATTCCAATCCCATTTTCCAATACTTGGTCCATAGCCTTGTATGCTATGGCCTTTCAAGTGCTCATTCTTAAATGTTGAGGGTTGCCACCTCTACCACCCTTTCAGGCAGTAAATTCCAGATTCCCACCACCTTCTGGGTGAAAAAGCTTTTCCTCATATCCCCCTTAAACTTCCTGCCCCGACCTTAAATCTATGCTCCCTGGTTATTGACCTTAACCAAGGGGAAAAGTTCCTTTGTACCTACCCTATCTAATAATCCATCATATTTTTATCCAAGTTGATCAAGTACCCCCTCAGCCCTCTCTGCTCTAAGGAGAATAACCCCACCTGAACCAACCTCTCTTCAGAGCTACTCCGGCCCAAGCAACATCCTGGTGAATCTCCTCTGCATCCTTTCCAGTGCAATCACATCCCTCCTTTGGATGAAAAATAAAATGGATGCCCTGTGGGCGAATGTAAAAGATCCCCTGATACTATGTTGAAGAAATGCAGGACACTTCACCCTGATATGCTGGCAAATATTTATCCCTTAATCAACATCGTTATCTGGTCATTATCACATCACTGCTGCGTGCAAACTGGGATTGTCTACCTTATAACCATTACCACATTTCAGATGTGCTCTGTGAAGTGCTTTGGGGTGAGGTGGTGAAAGGTGCTACAGTAATGCAAGTTTCTTTTCATTTTTTTTTACTGCTTTACCCAAACGAAGTCACCAAACACAGCACTCAGAGAAAGATAACCCCCAGCTCAATGGTTACAGGGTGAAGAAAAAAGAAACAGATTTATTGACTTTTAAAAACAGGATAAGGAGGATGGGGTGCAGGGGAACATGTGGGTCAGGGGTGGGGAGCGGATGCAATGCCAATGGTCTGCCAACTCAAAATTATTCTTCCAGCAATGCTCTTCTTAGTCCAAATGCAAAGACAGAGAGGGGTGAATAATGTTGTCCGATATTCAGATCTGTGGACCACTCCCCGCCCCGGGAAGTGGCAAGTGAGGCAGTGAGGACGGTTTTCACTGAGAGGTGTCAATGTGACTGATGGCACACTCCGGGGAGGGGGAAGAAGGTGTCAGCCCTGGATCAGCAGAGCACTTGAGTCTGCAATGTGGCTGGGATTGCAATGCCAGGAGGCGGAGGGAGGTGTTTAGACGGAAGCAAATGCTCGCCGTGTAGAGGGCACTCATCTTCACACACACACACAGCAAGGACACTTTCCAGGCGCTGGAGCCTCTCATTGTAAAAAGGGAGCAGTGTTTCATGGTGTGCAGGAGCTGAGCTCTTCCTGCCAGGAGGATTAACCTCTCCTCCTCCCCCCTGCCTGCTGAGTGAGAGAGTGGGTAGCAGCATTTGGAAAAGGGAATGAATGCAGAGGTTCGTCCACTCAGTAAGGAGGAGTTACTGCAGGAATTGTCAGAGAGGAGCCGGGCTAAATGATCAGACCCCTACCCTCACTGTGTTCCAGTGTTCTGCCTTAAAGTGGCGCTGAAGATGGGAGAGGAGAAGTTTGGTTCACAGTGCATCGGAATATTGGACTACTGCAAGGGAGGGGGAGCCATGCCAGGCTTGTTTGGTGACTTGGTTTTCTGAGCCTTTCCCTCCCCTCTTTAAAAAGCACCCTGTCATGTGCTATTGCTTTGACAATCGGCGCGGAAGTTGCCTGGGTTGGAAGGCTGGAGCCAGACAGAGCAGTGAGCTAGCTGTGTGTGAGTGAAACTGCACTGTGCCACTCTGCTGTGTGAGGGGTGAGGCTAACAGCAGCTTCACCCACATCAACACCCCCCAGAGAAACCAAACCCTGGACACACAAGAACTGAACTGTCCGTGCCATTCACTTCATCGCAGGCATGCTATGCGGGCTGAGGAAAGACTTACACTCAGACTTGGGTGAGTTGAACGCGAAGAGAAGCCAAGTCTCTTCAGCATTTACCGATTCCTTTCGTTTAGATCTTGACACTTTGAGTGTGATTCTGTGAAGGGATGATGTGGTCGAGTATTCTGAACAGGCTGACTGTGTGCCCGAGCGCCTTGTCCACAAACAGGTGCTGGCAAACTCAGCTCTGTAAAGCAGAGCGAATTACTAAAAAAAAAGCAAGACCAGAACGCAGTGGCTCCCTAATCTTCATTGCCTGAATGATGTACTGTGAGATTTACTGGAAAATGTCAGAATTTGGAGCTAATGATTAAAGGGGAGAAGTAGAGTTTGCAACCAGTGGGTTAAGTTCAGGGAGAAACCAGGTTTGGGCATATGTGGATACCAGGAACTGATACAAATAGGTTAAACAGGCTTTGATACCAGCGGGTTCTACAAGCAAACAAATGCTAGGACTAAACACTGAAGGGCTTCTGGGTCTCAATCCCCTGCTGTGAGTGCAATTATTATTTAAATTCTTCAGGTGGACCTTTCTTGCCACTGACCATTTGTGGGTTATGACCGTAACATTTTCTGTGGCGGGACGTGAGCATCGCTGGCTAGGCCAGCATTTATTGCCCACCCCTCTTCGGCAAACCTAAAACACGAGGGCACAGTCTCAGGATAAGGGGGCCGATCTTATGATTGTGATGAAGAGAAATGTCTTCACCTAAAGGGGATGTGAATTCTCTACCCCAGGGGATGGGGGGTACTCCATCATTGAATACATTTAAGGCTGGGATAGACAGAGTTTTGGTTTCTCAGGGAATTAACTTCTTTGAGAGGATAGGAAAGTGGAGTTAAAGCCCAAGATCAGCATTGATGCTATTGAATGTTGGAGCAGGCTCGATGAGCTTTGTGGTCTATTCTTGCACCTATTTCTTAAGCTCTAATTGACCTTAAGAAGGATAGAGGGCAGTAGTGAGCCACTTTCTTGACCGCTACAGTCCATGTGATGTAGGTACACCCACTGTGCTGTTAGGGAAGGAGTTCCAGGATCTTGACCCAGTGACAGTGAGGAGGTGGAGATATATTTCCAAGTCAGTGTTGTTGGAACTGCACTGGTCCAGGCACTTGATTTGTGCCTTGTGGATGGTGGACAGGCTTTGTGGAGTCAGGAGGTCAGTTACTCACTCAGTAGATAGCTTTTTCAGCTCTGGCTCAGAAGGTTGTGGGTTTATGTCCCAGCCTAGGGACTGGAGCTTAAAAATGAAGACTGATGTGAAGTGTAGGAATAAGGGAGTGCTACAGTATCAGAGGCGCTGCTTTTCTGGTGAGATATTAAACTGAAGCTTCACTTACCCACTCAGACAGATGTAAAAGATCCCATGGCACTCTACTGCAGAAGAGCCTGGAAACCGTTTGTGTTGTGCTGGGCAGTACTAATCCCTCAATGAAGAGCAGAAAAACAGATTATTTCATCTTGATCATTTTGTTGTATGTGGGCACATTGTGTGTGTGTGTGTGTGTGTGTGTGTGTGTGTGTGTGTGATTTGCTGACCACTTGTTCATCTGTGTATTTCTTGTGTCTGCCGTGTTCTTGTTGAATTTTGACTTGTTCTGTTTGTTTGGTGTATATATATAAAAGAAAGAAGATACTTTTGTTTCACTAACATCTTTCATGACCTCAGCGTGTCCCAAAATGTTTGAAACTAATGAAGTATTGTTTTGAAGTCTGCAAACTGTTGTGATGTAAAACATATGGAAGCCCATTTGCAAGCAGCCAGCTTCAACAAAGCGGGCCGTGATAGTGAGCAGGCACCCTTGTCTTAGTTATGTCAGTTGTAGAATAAATATTTATCGGGACACCAAGGAAAACTGCACTTCATCAAAGAGCCATTGGCATCTTTTACAGCCAGAGAATGGTTAGGGCCTCAGTTTAACATCTCCTCTGAAAGTCGGCACAATTGTTTAGGGTGAAATTTGGACTCTGCTGTCTGAAGTATGACCTGAACTCGCAACCTTCTGACTCGGAGGTGAGGCTTATGCTTGGTGGATGCTTGCCTTTCAGGGCTGTGTGCAATTATTGTCTGATTATATATTTGGCCCGCAGTGCATGTACATCAGTTTTTATTGAACTTTGGTTTTGATTTTCAATTCATCGACTGCAAAACAAATTGGTATATCTTCAGGGCTAATTCTGAGCTGGGAGCAGCCAGCCCCATGATTAATGTTCCACTAACTTACGCATTACTATTGCTCTTTTCATGACCTTAGAAGTCCCCAAACTGCTTTCTAACCAATGAAGTCCTGTCTGAAGTGTAGTCACTGTGGTAATGGAGGAAGCACAGCAGCAAGCTCCCTCAGACAGCAAAGTGAATTTCTGGTTAGTGATGTTAGTTGAGGGATATTGACTGGGACACCATGGAGGACTCTCCTTGGATTAGTGCCATGGAATATCTTGCAGGTCTTCAATTTAATATCTTATCTGAAAGATGGCACTGTCGATTGCGCAGCACTCCCTCAGCAATCTGCTGGAGTGTCAGCTTGAATTGTATACTCAAGTCTCTGGAGAAGGGCTTGAGTGGACAATTTCCTGACTCAGAACGGAGAGTAGCACAATGACACAAACACAATGAGATATTCATTCGAATATAAGAAGGTACGAAATTACAGAAATTAATAGAAAATGCTGGAAATACTCAGCAGGTAAGACAGCAGCATATTTGCTGCTTATATTTCAGATTTCTAACAACCACTGCATTTCATCTTTTGTCAGAGTACATTGGACATGGTTACAGTAATGGACCTACTGGTTGCTTCATGTGATTAAGAGGCATTACTGCACTTGAGAGTCCATTACTTGTCCTTTTGAGCAATAGTGTGCTCCTTTGTAGCACATTTAAAAATTGACAAAAAATATACATCGGAATTCTACCGCCTCACCCGAATCGGAGCAGGCGAGGAGCAGATAAAGGAAATGTCCGTTTACCTCAGGCGGGAATTTCTGGTCTTGCTCGAGTGAAGCTGTAAAATTCCGCCCATCATGTATATTACAAGTGACACGATTTTAGTGAATGAGTAACAGTAGATCTGATGAGGCAGATGAAAGGTTGTGGCGCAGATAATGGTGAGAGTTCTCATCACAATTTCCCATTGTGCTTTCAACTAGGGTTGTAATTCTTCTGTGTCAAGTTTATATTTGTGCTGTGTGTCCAAGTGCTTCCCTAGCAGAGGGGTTGTAGTAGTCACGGGTAAATGCTGAACTAATTGTTCAGTACCCTGGGACTGTAAAAAGATCAGCTATCTATATGAGCACCGTCCTGACTTGAGGGTCATTTGGTGTGTACCTTTTCAGAGGTACTGCTCAGGTACACTTCAGAGGGACTCAAACACGTTACCATCACCAGGCAGCTCTTTCATGTTTGCAGCTGTACCTCTACTGAAGGCCTTCTCCTCACAAGGAACAAATCTCTGCAGCAGAAACTGGGGCCTTTGTACACTTTTCTACTGGGTGTGTTCTAGATTTTGTCCAAGATAGCTTGGAACCTGCTTCATGGATGTTGTATCCCACACTTTCCGGAGAATTTATGTTGGCTGGGTATATTATTGAAGATTTAAGCCTGAAATCCGTATTGACTCTCGTGTAGTGTTGACAGAGTACTACACTGTTGAAGATATTTATCCTTTGGATAAGACAGCCAATCAAGTTTCTCTTGGCTGGAAAACCAGGACTACTGCTTGCTTTTGTATGATTTGGAGGTTTCTCTCCAAGGATGTCCTGGTGTCCTCGCCAACATTCCCCCCTCAAGCAACAGCATGAAGAAGGGGTCACATGTCCTTCATCGAGTTACTGTTTGTGGGATTTTACTGTGCTGAAATTAACTGCCATGTTTGTCCACAATACAATGACTAGTTCAAAGGGACTGATTCCAGGCCAATCATTTTGGAGCATTCCAGGGATGGAATGAATACACATTCTTTCCATCTCTTCTTTCCCAGGTGTTGGATGGTGGAGCAGAGAGGCAACACTATTCTGCACTGTCCTTCCAAATGCAGATGCCTTTCATCCCACCCCATTCTAACATGTGCCATTTTGGGAGTGGGGGGAGCAGTATGGGCTATGTGCACCCCTTCTCCACCCCATAGATAACTTCAAATTTTAGATTAAAATTATGCACTTTGTTTTCAGCACAAATTTTTAAAAAAATGATAACAGGGTGCATTTTGATGTGACCACTTCCTTCAGCTGCGAGATGGCTGGGTGTGAATTAATAAACAGACAGACTCACTGCACAATCAAAACATCTCCTCAGCGGTTTCACTGATTTGATGCAATGTGTTAATGTGCTGAATGTGGCAATCTTTAACATATCCCCCAGCTTCTCCTACAGCACTATAACTTCAGACAACTCATTCACCCAGAGTTGCAAACTGTTGACCGCACAGGCTTGTCAAATCAATACAAGTTAATTCTGTAAATGGAATGCAAGCGCTTTGTATGAATTTGTTTACAAAATGATTCTTAATTTAATGGAAATTTGCGGTGGGGAAGATTAAAAGGAGATCGATTTCATTTTCAGGCTGTGGCATCGCTCATAAGGTCAGCAGTTGTTGCCCATTCCGTACTGTTCTGTGATGGTGTTGGCAGTGGCTTGTTAAGCCACTTCACAGGGCAGTCAAGAGCCAACCACAACCAAGTTGTTCTGGCTCTGGAGTTACGTCACATACAGGACAGACTATGTAAGAAGGGCAGCTTTCCTTCCTCAAGGGTCATTAGTGAGCCAGTTGGGTTTTTACCTCAATCCAACAGTGTCATGTTCACTGATGTGTTCACCAGCTTTTTATCTCCAGGTTTTATAAGTTAAATTCAATCTCTCAAACTGCAATGATGGGGTTTGAACTCGTATTCTCTGCATTATTAGACCAAATATCTGGGTTACTGCTCCAGTAACATACAGCTACCCACTGTTAAATCATAATTTTATAATAACTTGCTTATGGGCAAGCCCATATGATTTGAATGTTCAAAGGGTTCTAGGCCAAAGTGTATCCCTATGACTCCGCAAGCTATTTCAATCTAAGTCCCTCCGCTGTCCAAGGGAAACTGTGGTCACAACTTCAAAGACAAACATTGCAAGCTGGCGTCTGAGGAGATGAACAGATGTTGGATTGCAAGGTTGCCTGAGCACAATCCTGCAATCTGTCCGAGAGGAAGGAATGTACATGTTCACGTACAACATACACTATATTCACTGTCCATTGGCAGCTGCTGAGGGGCCCTGCTGCATTGGTGTGATAGTCCAGTGGTTAGGTGACTGGACTAGCAATCCAGTGGGTCTCGGCTAATGATTCTGAGAATTTGTTGAAACCCCGATTTGGAAATTTGTGAACTTAAATTCATTCTTGGAAATTGAAAGATGCTATGTGGAAAAAAGCATTTTCACAAATAACCTTTGCTGTAGGAAACATGTCGGTCTGGCCTCTAAGTGACTGCAGTCTCACACCACCATGGATGGCTTTTAACTACTCCTAATGGTATCAAAGCCCCGTTCAATGGTTCAGGAAGAGAACCTGCCAACATCTTCTTGAACTTAACTGGACAATAAATACCACCCTTGCCAGCAGCGCTCAGATCCCAAGAATAATTATTTTAAAATGCTGTATCCTAGCCATGAGCCGAGAACATTGAGCTTGCATTGTTCCATGAAGACAGCTGATAGGACTGTTTAATATCTCATGCATACATACAGACTCCCTTTTTAATACACAGCCTACAACAGCTCTATGCTTAATCAGAGAGTGTGACAATATTGCGAGAGTTGAATTTTTATCATCCTTTGACATAGTGGGGATGGGTAGAAGGCTCATCCTTTTTGTTTTTAATTCTTGGGATATGGGTGTCGCTGGCTAGGCCAGCATTTATTGCCCATCCCTAATTACCCTTTGGAAGCTGGTGTTGAGCTGCCTTCTTGAACCGCTGCAGTCCATATGGCGCAGGTACACCCACAGTGGAATTCCAGGATTTTGACCCGGCGTCAGTGAAGGACCAGTGATATATTTCCAAGTCAGGATGGTGACTGGCTTGAGGGAAACCAGCAGGTAATGATGCTCCCACGTATCTGCTGCTCTTCTTCTAGATGGTAGAGGTTGTGGGTTTGGAAGGAACTATCTCGGCCGCCTTGGTGCAGTGCATCTTGTAGATGGTACACACTGTTGGTACTGTATGTCAGTGATGGAGGAAGTGAAGGTGGTGGATGGGGTACAAATCAACTGGACTCCTTTGTCCTGGAAGGTGTTGAGCTTCCTGAGTGTTGTTTGAGCTGCAGTCATCCCGACAAGTGGAGAGTATTCCATCACACTCCTGACTTGTGGTGGTGGACAGACTTTGGGGAGCCAGGAGGTGAGTTACTCACCTCAGAATTTCCAGCCTCTGACCTGTTCTTACATGGCTAGTCCAGTTCAGTTTCTGGTCAAGGGTAACTGCCAGGATAGGGGATTCAGCAATGGTAATGCCGTTGAATGTCAAGGGATGATGATGTGATTCTCTCTTGTTTGAGATGGTCATTGCCTGGCCCTTGTGTGGCATGAATGTTATTTGTCACTTATCAGCCCAAGCCTGGAATCTCATCCAGACCTTTCTGCATATTGGCATGAGCTGCTTCACCCCCCTCACACCATCCTTGTCCCTCAGCTCAGTGTGAATGGCCTGTAATCTAGGTGGACCTGGACTGTGCTCCTAATTCCAGCCTACTTGGGGTCATCCTCCAGGGTCACAGCGTTTGGAATCCAAGGCCAAAATAGTGTTTGGATAACGTTGAATTTTTGTCAAACAGGGAGTGCCCAAGCTGCTTCCGGCTGAGCAGATACACCAGCTTCTACAACAGAATCTATCGGGATTAGTGATTGAAATTTAACCAGCTTCAGAACTTTGAGCATTCAGGAATCTTCACTCTCCAGGACTAGGCCTGAAGCCCCGAGACCATCAGCAGGTGTAACAGAACCATTACCCCCACTGCTTTCCCGACCCCCACTTTGGTTTGTCACATTGAGAGTGAGTTAAACATTTTCCTGTTTTGATGGATACCCTCACTTTTCTTTCATTGTGTTAAAAACTGAATCAATACCCACACGTCCAATTTAAGGCCCAGAATTCTTCTGTCCTCGAAGAAAGACATGTCTTTGTAGAGCATTTCTCATGGCTGCCAGATGTCTCAACACACTTTCCAGCCGATTAAGTACTTTTTGAAGTGTAGCCGCTGTTGTAATATTGGAAATGTGACAGTCACTTTGCACACATAAACCCCACAAGTAGCAATGTTACAATGAGCAGATAATCTCCTTTTGTGATGTTGATTGAGGGATAGATATTTGTTAGTACACTGGGGATAACTCCCTCGCTGTTCTTCCAAATAGTGTCATGGGGTTTTTGACATCCATCCGAGCAGACAGATGGGGCCTCGATTTAACACTTCACTCAAAAGATGGCATCTTTCACAGTGCAGTACTCCCTCAGTGCTGCACTGGAGTGTCAGCCTTGACTGTTGTGGAGTAGGACTTGAGTATGGAACCTTATGATTTGGACACAAGCATTTGGCTAGTAATCCAGAGACCAAGGATGATGCTCTGGGATTTTGGATTCAAATCCCACCTCAGCAGATGGTGAAATTTTGATTCTGTAAAAATCTGGAATAAAAAGTCTAATGATGACCGTGAAGCTATTATTTTTAAAAAAAGGTTCACTAATTTTGTCCCTTTAGGGAAGGAAATCTGCTGTCCCTACTTGGTCTGGCCTACATGTGACTCTAGATCCAGAGCAATGTGGTTGGCTTTTAAAATCAGTTCAAGGGAAATTAGGGATAGGCAATAAATGCTGGCATTGCCAGCGACACCCACGTCCAGTGAGTTAAAAAAAACACTTGACCCGACATAACTTAAAGCTGCTTTCTTCCAAGGACAGATAATCTGGGCAGGATAAGAAAACAGTTTGTATGCTGAGGGACTCTGGCTGTGAGCTACATTCATTTGCTGACCAAATTCATTCAAGGAACGTTTCTCAGTGTTAGTCTGCAATGGAAAATAAATTTATACATCTGCTTTGTTACTCACAGGTACTGCTGGGAAAATTCCTGCACACATGATTGCATATTGTACATCATACTTGACTGTTAACCCAACACAAGGTTTCTCAAAAGGAAAGCACTTGCAATTATATGTTGCTAAAATATTTAATTTCCTGTAATCGTTCCCGACACCTTTAGCAAAAGGGACAAAGGGAGCTGAGGGAAGTTGAATTTGCGAGGATGGGTGTAGAAAAAAATACTTGCATTGATATAGTGCCTGTCACCACTGCTGGATACTCCAGAGCACTTTACAGCCAATCGAGCTCTTTTGAAGTGTAGTCATTATTGTAGTGTAGGAAACACGGCAGCTAATTTGCGCACAGCAAGCTCCCACAAACCGCAGTGTGATAATGACCAGATAATCTGTCCACCTGAGAGGACTAATAAGCCTCAGTTTCAACATTTGATCCGACAGCATCACCTCTGACAGTGCGGCACTCCCTCATTACTGGACAGCAGTATCAGCCTAGATGGTTGTGCTCAAGGCACAGAGAGGAACTTGAACCCACAACCTTCTGACTCAATGGTAAGAGTGTGACCAACTGAGTAAAAGCTTCTTTTTTCCAAGAATAACAAATAATCTGCTGCTGAGCATGAAAAAACAGACTTTTCAATCAATTTTCCTGATTTTTTAATTAAAAAGAAGATCTACCATAGATTGAGGTGTATAAGTCAACCCAGCATATAAGATGACCCAATGTTTCATCCCCAAAATTCATGTTTGCATATACTTGGTTTATAGGTTGACTGCACCCACCTCCATTCCCTGTTTGAGCAGCAAATGGTAAACTTGCATTAATAGTCAGCCTCAATGTTTCACCTCACATATGGATGTTTTACTGACATACTTACCTTAGAACCAGGTGCATGGAATCAAGCACGCGATGCAGGCTGTGTTGAAAAGATGTGTGGGAGTTTAAGGCATGTTTACCCTGAGCAGACCCTGTGTAGCAAGCAACAAAGTTGACCATATCCATGCCAGCGGTTTACTTTAATGTTTGCCATATAAGTCAACCCCCATTTTTGGAGGGATTTTTCAAAGCTTCAAGGGTCGACTTGTATGCTGACAGCCACAGTCATTGAAAAGAGAAAATTGGAAAGGCATCTTTGAGTAGTGAATGTTGCAGTCTGTGCCACAGGCAGCAAGTGTAGAACTCTGCATCCAGATGGTGTACTTGCCCACATCTGGTACATTTCTAAAGAGGATTTAAATGCACATTCCCATGGATAAGTTAGATTTTTATTGGAAGAACCTGTTATATATTTAAGTGGTTGCATGATTGCTTCAAGAGCACAGTAGCACAGTGGTTAGGACTGCTGCCTCATAGCGCCAAGGACCGGGTTCGATTTCGGCCTTCGGTCACTGTCTGTGCGGAGTCTGCACGTTCTCCCCGTGTCTGCGTGGGTTTCCTCTGGGTGCTCCGGTTTCCTCCCATAGTCTGAAAGACATGTTGGTTAGGTGCATTGGCCGTGCTAAATTCTCCCTCAGTGTACCTGAACAGGCGCCGGAGTATGGAGACTAGAGGATTTTCACAGTAACTTCGTTGCAGTGTTAATGTAAGCCTACTTCTGACACTAATAAATGAACTTTAACTTTAAAGCTAATCACATGATTTGATGGTGATGTCGTTGGGGTGTTTCACAGGCTGCTGTTTTGTTTCGGTTTCTGCTCTGAGCACAGAACATCTCTTTCAGTAAACCTGTTGTGTGTTACTTTGAATCTACGTGTGCAAACCGCATCTTTTTATTTTTGTTTAAACCCCACAACTCCTATTATAGTTAGGGCAGTACAGAATCATGCCACTGGACCAGGGTAGTGGGGAGAATGAATGGGGGAGGTGGAGGTGAAAGGCTGATTAAATTGGGCTGATGGAGAGAGTCCGATTGATGGTGAATGGGACGTAGTGTGCCAGTATGAGCTAGGCAGAGTGCCAGGGAAGAGGATGAGCAGGTTGGAGGGCCAAGAATACTTGCAAACTGTGAGGGGGAGGGGACATTGTTGAGCGAGAGGATGTGATTGCTTCTGTGAAGGGAGAGGGAAGTAGCCCGTTGGTGGGTAGAAACTGATTGTTAATGTAGCCATCTCTGGTAATGGCCTCGATCCAGTTGTTCTTTTGAAAACCCAAATGTCACTTATTTTTCTTCTTTGTTTCTGATTAAAAGTGTATCCGTTGAGAGACATAAAAACAGCTAAAGTAAACCAGAAGGGACCAATTTTCCAATGAAATTATACATTTTCATGAGAGTACATTCAAGATCCTCATTAGAAATGCACAGATGTGGGTGAGTGCAACATCTGGATGGAGAGTGTACAGTTCTACGTTTACTGCTTGAGGTATACCGGCTGCAACAAGGTGTGCTCAGCAATGTTTTCCTAATTCCCTCTTTTCAGTGAGACTTCTTTCAGCGAAAGAACAAAAGCACTTGAAACATTTCTTTCCCCATGCCCGCTAACAGACTATCTGCTACCCCGGGAGAAAGGAGTTTTAAAAGATAAAGGTTGGAATTCTCCGACCTCGTTCGCGGCTGGGATTCTCGGCTCCCGCTGCGGTGAACGGAGTTTTGTCTGAGTGCTAAATTCTTCATTCTCATTGGCAGCGGCGGTGGGGAGAACAGGATCGGAGAATCCCAGCCTTAAGAAGGTAACTAATCTCCCAAAAGGGTCGCAAATAATTTCCAATAAATTTGAGCAAATGTTTCTTCCGTTTTCCAATAAATAAAGTCATGATGCCTGTGCACTTTCCGTGTAGATGCTAAAATGTTGACCAAATAAAGAGGATGCTCCATGGCCACCACCACTCCTCCTCTTTAGTCAAGCATGTCAATTTGCAAACACCTTTGATGCAGTTAAACACTCCAAGGAGTTCCACATTGTTAAACATAATTCAACACTGAGCCAGTGCAAAGTTTGAAAATGCTCTTGAATCTAGACAGGATAGTTCTGTCCCAGAGGCATTGGACATTAAAGAGCATTTTGAGATGGGGGGAGATGGGAATCATGAGTTAGAGCCTGCCCAGAATGGGGTTCACAGTCTGTTTCTGAAAGGGAAAGGATTGAGACCAGCACTAAAGAAATCCTCAGAAACGGTCTGCTGTCTAACTTCCAAGAAGTTAGGTGGATTGGTTATGCTAAATAGGCCTGGGTGGGATTGTTGTCGGTGCAGGCTCAATGGGCCAAATGGCCTCCTTCTACACCATAGAGATTCTATGATTCGAAGAGAAGAAAGGCTGAAGGGATTGGGGCCCATGCCCGTTGGAGTTTAGAAAAATGAGAGGTGATCTGATTGAATCATGTACTATCTTGAGGGGACTTGATACGTTAGCTGTTTCCACTAGTGGTAGAGATTAGAACTAGGGGGACACAGTTTAAGAATGGAGATGAGGAGAAATGTTAGTCTTGTAATTCTCTTCCCCAGAGAGCACTGGAGGCTGGGTCTTTGAATTTATTTAAGGCAGAGTTAGACAGATTTTTAATTGACGAGGGAATCAAGAGTTATGGGGGGACCAGGCAGGAAAGTGGAGCTGAGACCACAATGAGATCAGACACGATCTTATTGAATGGTGGAGCAGACCTCAAAGGGCTGAATGGCCTCCTCGTGCTCTTAATCCTACCCTCCTATGTTCCTATATTAAGGTGACCAAAGGCTCGGTCAATTAGGGATGTGTTATGAACAGCTTACAGAAGGAGAGGCAAGTAGAAAGGCAGAGAGATTTGGGGAGGGAATTGCAGAGCTTTGAGGCTAAACAGCCGAAAGCCTGGCTACCAATGGTGCTGCAAATTGGGGATACACCAGCGAAAAGAATTTGAAGATGCAGAGCACTCGGAGGATTGTGGGCTAGAAGCGGTTACAGAATTAGGAGGGGTGGGACCATAGAGGGATCCGGGAACAGGAGTGCAATTTTTGAACTGGAGGTAGATAGTGCTGTAACTCGATGGAAATAGCAGCACACTACGTACTGATGTCCGGGTTGCTGCCATTTTCCTTGGCATTGTGAACTGAGTGACTGCCTATTGGTACTTAATGCAGGGCAATCCTTACAAGTGGTTCTTGAAGGGCTGACTGCCCAGCTCAGCAGAGTTGTGTCAACCTTCCTCCCCAACTCAGCCAGCTTCTCCAGATGTGCCAACATAATTCAGAAGAGGCCCAAGCATGACTGCAGTCTAAAGTTTAATAATTAGTGTCACAAGTAGGCTTACATTAACACTGCAATGAAGTTCACTGTGAAAATCGCCACACTCCGGCGCCTGTTCAGGTACACTGAGAGAGAATGTAGCACGGCCAATGCATCTAACCCGCACGTCTTTCAGACTGTGAGAGGAAACTAGAGCACCCGGAGACTTGGGGAAAATGTGCAGACTCCACACAGACAGTGACCCAAGCCGGGAATCGAACCCAAGTCCCTGGCGCTGTGAGGCAGCAATGCAAAACATGGTGCCACCGTGCCATGTCCAATGGAAACAGCCACTTCAAAACCAATCCCTTAGCAACATGGGCATGTCCCCAGCATATTGCCCTGCCACCCCTTCCCCAGTAAGCCAATCCTGTGCCTTAAACGTGTGTGTATGTGCCTTCAGATATTCAGGTGAGAGTAGTCTATTTCCTCCATTACAGATGAAGATATGAACCTGTGTCCTGCTGCACTTTCAGTGTCGGTACTTGTCAGGTGTCAGATTATTATATTCGGAGCCATTTCAGGCTGCATTCGCTTTTCCAAAGTTGTTAGTCAGCTTTTGTGTGTTTCTTAAGCTGAACATGTGAAAATAATAAAAAATAACAGTGATAATGGAGAAAATAATTCTGAAATCAATCTGTAACCATGGAAACTGATGGTCTGAATGGCTCCTAGAGAACGTGCTGTGGAGATGCAGTCATTTATGAATTTTGGAGCGAATTTCTCAGGGATTGGATTTGAAGCAAACTGTGCAACATTGTATTTCACTTATTAAAGCCTCCCCAAAGCCACTTCTGTGTTTAATAAATTAATTTTACGAAGCTTCCCCACTCATCTACTTTCCAAACTGTCATCGTCTCTGGACTGAAGTGACTCGGGAAGGAATTGGTTACAGATCACTGCATTTCGCAGCAGAGTGCATTACTGATTTACAAGGATGGTACTGGGGCTTACACCATGCTAAGGACCCATTGCACAAGTGTGCTGCATTCTCCCTTATGTGTCAGCTTGGTTGCTAGCACTCTCAGCTCAGTGCTCCCAAAGGTCTGGGTTCAAGACCTGCTCAAGGGATTGAGCACAAAAAACACAAGGCTGGCCCTCCAGTGCAGCACCGAGGGAGTGCTGCAGGGTGCTCTAATTTGGATGAGATATTGTTAGACCCAATTGCCTGCTTGAGTGGATATAAAAGAACCCAAGGTGCTATTTGAAGAGCAGGAGAGTTATCCCTCAATCAACCTCACACAAAAAGAGGTTGGGTGGGATTTTATGGCCTCGCTCGAGCGAGACCAGAAATTCCCGCCCAAGATTAACGGACATTTCCGTTGTCCGACCCTCGTCCCCTCCGATTCCATGGCGGGTGAGGCGGTAGAATTCTGGTAATTGTCTGGTTATTTAATCACGTTGTTTGTGGGGGCTTGCTGTACATCAATTGGTTGCCATGTTTGCTACATTACAATAGTGACTACACTTCAAAAGTATTTCATTGTCTGTAAAGCACCTTGAGATATTTGGTGGCCATGAAATAAATGTGAATCATAGAATCATACAATGCAGAAGAGGCCCTTCAGCCCATCAAGTCTTGGCTATCGAAAATCAAGGACTGATCTGCCTGGAGAATTTCTAATGGCAAAGGGATTCAATAGGGTAGATAGAGCAAAGATATTTCCCTGGATGGGGGAGTCCAGAATGTGGGGCAAGATCTTTAAATTCAAGCTAGCCACTTCATCATGCACAAGCCAGTGGGACCACTAACCGCCCAAAGGGCTGGGGATGATGAGTGCACGGAGCTTTCACCACGGAGGGTGATAGATTTTTGTTAGTGAACGGTATCAAGGGCTATCAAGTGAAGTTGAGGAATGGCACTGAGTGCAGAACAAATTCTAATCACATTGTGGAACAGGTTGAATGGCCAATGCCTGCTTTTGTGTCCCTGTTGACTCAGGATCACACTTATCCCTCCTTCTCTCCAGTGTAAGCTCACATTATTCTTTCCTTTTCTCTAATCCATTCTGCTACACTATGCCATCACCAATTTCTCCTTTCCCCATCCCTACATTCATACTTTGTTTTCCTCCCCCTCCCCTGATTAATATTACCACACTCCACCCTCCCCACTTGATGCTGCCACTTCTAGATGCCCCTTCCTTTCTTAGTTTATGTCAAAACTCTCCCCCATCAGTGACACTGGCTGTCTCCCCCCTCAGCACCGCCACCCATTCCAGCCCCCTGCACCAATCCAATCAGCGCCGCAGTGCTTTCCAAACCTGCCAGTTTCAGCAGAGTTCCCCTCCCCGCTGCATCGGTGCAGAGACCTCTTGGCACCCCCATTCGCATTAGCGTGGATTTTTCAATGCCATCAGAGCATTTTCCAGTTTGACACGCTGGTGTCCAGCGCCCACCAGGTGGAAACACCGCCGGCAGCACACTGCAATACAGTCAGCGTCAGTTCAGCAAACAAATCGCCTCCCACAGCTCTCAGTCTGGGGGCCTTCAGACAGGACTAATTAGATTGTACCGTTTCTGTGGTCAGCATTAAGAAGCTGACAGCAGATCAATTAGCTACATGCGGGGGATCATCGGCATTGCACATCATTATATAATTAAAGAGACATAAAGCAACAGTGTGTACAAGATCCCCAGTGTCCAACACAAGGCACAACGTTTTCCAGGCTCATTTTCTTCCACTTTTTCTTTTAATTACAAGTGTAATGCGCTGTCGTGTAATACAGTCTGACCACCAGCCCTGAAAGCTTGGCCCCTTTAACCGGTAAGCCTTGGCAGATCTGCAGCTCCTCACAGTGGTGGTGGAGGGGGAGGAAGAACCATCTTATTGATGGCGACAGTTAGAGACCATTTTGCACACCGATAATTGCTCCCTGCAGTGGTCCCAAATGGCTTTGGTTAACGTATTGCAGATTCGAAATGGTTGAGAGCTCATAAAGTTGGTCCGACCGCCATTGTCTAAGAATTGCAAACAAGAGAAAAGCAGCCCATTTGCTTCATGTGGCAAATGGCTCATTTCAGCAAGCAATTTCTAGAACATTCTGTTCATGAGCAAAACACCAACCTTTTTGCTTAAACGTCGTGATTCCCCCCCCCCCTCCCCCACCACCCGCCTGTCAACTGTTGCCTTGTTGAGCACTGGTGGTGTTGAGCAGTCTGGTTTTTGTTTAACAAGACAAAACTCCACAGTATAAAATATCCTGCACAGAACACACATTGTACTTTAATGACTGGTTCAGCATTCAAAAATTAGATCTCTGGCTCTTGAAATTTGTCTGTCATTGGATAATTGGCAGCTTAATATCTGTTCAGCTAATCGGCAATAAAAATAGAAGAATGCAGACGCAAAATGCTGAGTGTGGCCGAGTCGTGACTTCAGTCCCACACCAGTGTGACTGACTCCCTGCCTGCTCTTGGAGAGTGACCCAGTCAGCCACTCAGTGTTATCAAATTGCATGTGGTTCACAGTAAAGGCCCACCACCACCACCACCGCCTCAGCTCAGATGGGTGCTAAATGCTCACCTTGTCAGTGACGCCCATGTCCCGAGACGGAATCAAATCAACATTCTGGGGAGTGAAACCTGGAACAAAATGGGATTTTTTTTTGTTGCAACAATTTATTCATAAAAGATCTAATGACACATTCCAAAAACATTTCAAAATTGTTATAACAGCAAAATGCAATGATATTCACATTTTCCCCAGAGATCAAGAAGACCTCTGAGGTGCTTCAATTCAGTAAAGAGAACATGATAAATGTTTCAATATTTTCAGTACAGAGAGTAAGATTCTTTACAAACTATATACATCGGTCACGTTGTACTCTGTGATGCTTCAATGCATTTGCATATGGTTAGGATTAAGCACAAAGTCCGAGAGGTTTTACCCAGTTACTAGCCCCTCGGTCTACATTGGCTGAGAGGCCTTACACCATGGCCTTTCCCCATTGTTCCTTGGCAATGGCTACTCAAGCTTGAGTGCATCCCTCAGCATGTAGTCCCAGACCTTGGAATGTTCCAGTCTGTAACACTCGGTCAAGGATAATTCTTTTCGCTGCAAGTTCAACAGCTTTTGGGCAGACCAAAGAGTGTCTTTCACTGAGTTGATGATCCTCCAGCAGCAGTTGATGTTTGTCTTGGTGTGCGTTCCCTGGGAACAGTCAGGAACAAAGGGATTAACATTGCATGAGAGCAGCCTGTGAAGCCCCTCAAATACCTAACATGAGGCTTTGTGCTGGGAAGTACAAGATAACTTGTATCTTAAGTTTTGTAACATTGTAAGTAAATAGTATTACAAATGTCTATGTATCTTTCAGTCACAAAGGGTTAACTTTAACCTGTTCAATGTTACTGTCTATTGATTGACTCCTATGTAAAATTATCCCCCCCAAACGATGACCTCTGATTACAAATTGGTTCTGTTCTTGGTAAACAATGGTTTTAACTGTCAAGAACGTTTGGAGTGTCAGCTTTGAATGATGTTCATTAATGAAAGGTATTTTGATTCCAGCTATCACTGAAAGGCCGGAATAGAACATCTGACAGTTTTCAGATGGGAAACGTTTAAAATGCAACTGCATAATGAGGCATCCTAGTCTTATAAATACAAGTGTAGCGTTCAAAAACATAGATATTGTTATACGAACAAATGAACATATGAACAAGGAGCAGGAGTAGGCCATTCAGCCCCTCAAGCATGCTCCTGGGTTATGCATCTGCCATGAGCTATGGTTTGGCCCTATCTGGAGTATTGCACCCAGTTCTGAGCACCAGACTATAGGAAGGTGTCAGAGAAAGCACAGAAAAAATTTGCAGATTGGTTCCAGGGATGAGGGACTTCAGTTAGGTGGATAGACTGGGGAAGCAGCATGGGGGCTGATGGGAGATTTGATAGAGGCATTCAAAACCATGGGCAGTCTGGACAGAGTAGATTTTCCCATTGGCAGAAGGGTCAAGAACCAGAGGTCTCCGATTTAACGTGAATGGCAGAGAAAAACCAAAGGTGACATGAGGAAAGATGTTTTGCGCAGTAAGTGGTTAGGATCTGGAATGCTTTGCCTGAGAGTGTGGTGGAGCCAGATTCCTCCAGGGCTTTCGATACTTGCCAGAATAGAAAATAAATGCAGAGCTACAGAGAACAGATAGGGGAGTGGGACTACCTGCATTGTTCTTGCAGGGACCTAACACAGACACAATGGGCTGAATGGCCTCTGTTACTGCTGTAACTGATCTGATTCTGTACATCAAATGTCTCTTACTCTCAGCCAGCCTCTTCACCTCAGCCAAAGAGTCCCCACTCTGGACCAATTCTGCTACTTGCAATGAGGATGGCCATTGATTCCCATCGCTAAGCCAATAGTCAGACCCAAGGCACAGTTCAGCTCCATTTCAGAATCTTAGCTGATTCTAGCTTCTTATTTCCTCACCTGAAGTGTTGAAAAAAGTGCTTTTGCCTCTTCTGAAGAAAGCATGAAACTCCTCAGCTGGCAGACAGGATGCTCCGTGGATCCACCTGATTCACAGTAAGAAGTCTCACAGCACCAGGTTAAAGTCCCACAGGTTTATTTGGTAGCATAAGCCACTAGCTTTCAGAGCACTGCTCCTTCATCAGGTGATGAATGAAGCAGAGTTCTCATTTTGTTGTCACACGTGACTGCACGTACGGATGGTGGGGTAGTGATAACATTACTGGACAAGTGATCCAGACTAATATTCGAGGAATATGGATTCATATCTCACTGTTGATGGAATTTAATTTTTTTTAAAATCTGAAATTGAAAGCTAGTCTCAGTGACCGTGAACCTATCATCGATTGTCGTAAAAACCAATTTGGTTAACTTTTGGGAAGGAAATCTGCCATTCTTAAATGATCTGGTCTACATATGACTCCAGATCCACAGCAATGCAGTTGACTCTTAAATGCCCTCTGAAATGGTCTGACAAGTTATATATTCAAGGGTAGTTAGGGATGGGCAGCAAATTCTGGTGAAGCACACATTCTATCAAAGGATAAAATAAATGTAAGAGGAAAAGAGATGAAGACCGCTTTGACTGGAAAGCAGGGTAAAAAAACGGCTTGCAGGCAAAGCAAAAATATCACCATCCCAACAGTGGCTCAGAGAAGTTTCTGGAGATGTAATTGGCCACCTCCAATTAGTGGCTTTTTGAAAAGAAACTCTACCATGGTGGAGTACAGACTCCTTATCAGCCCATTCCACACCACTGGCAATGACTAACGGCAGCTTATAATGTTCCACAGTCTCGTGAGCGGAGCCTAATGCTAAACATATTCTGAGCATTAAAATTCAATAACTACATTTGATGTTATAAAATAAATCTTCTTTATTAAGTTTCCCTTGAAAAATCTACTTGGAGAATCGTTTTGCAAAGTATTCACTTGCCGGTGTAGAGAAATGATTGAATGAAACTGAGGTGAATGGGTGTAGATGTTTGTGGATTAGTTTGTGTGGGTCTGGATAATGAACGAGTATATTAACCCAGTAGCTGCGAGGTCAGATGTCACCAAAGTAAGTTGCAAAGTTGAATTTTTAAAAATCAGGTAATTTGAGAGCTGGCACCAGAGCAAATGATGGTGAATGTAGTTAAACTGTTGTAAAAAATGGCTAGCCCCTTATCCTGAGACTCTGCCCCGTGTTCTAGATTTCCCAGTCAGAGGTAATGACCTCTCTGGCCCTTCCAGGATCATGTAAGTTTCAATGAGATCACTTCTCATTCTTCTAAACTCCTGAGACTATAGATTGGGTTTACTCAGCCTCTCATCCCAGGAACCAGTCCAGTGAACTTTCACTCTATCATTTCTGATGCGCGTAAATATTCTTCCTTAAGTAGGGAAACACATTCGCTTAGTACGCCAGGTGTGGTCTGACCAAAGCTCTGTACAATATAGCAAGACTATCTGATTGTTGTATCCCAATTTCCTTGCAATGAAGGCCAACATGCCATTTGCCTTCCTAATTGCTTGCTGTATTGTGTGCTAACTTTCTGTGTTCCCTGTGTGAGTGCACCCAAGACCCAATGAACATTAACATTTACAAGTTTACGTCTTTTTTAAAAGAACAGTCTGCTTTTCTATTCTTACACGTCATGTTTCCCCACAATGGGATGGTAACAGTTAGGGCTGATGGTGGTTTGGTGGACAGGGTGTGGGGGGAGAGTTGTTGGGGGGATGGTAATGGTTAGGGGTGATGGTGGTTTGGCGAGGGCACGAGAGTTGTTGGGGAGATGGTAACAGTTGGGGTGATGGTGGTTTGGTGGATGGTGGGGGGGGAGAGAGCTGCTGGGGAGTTGGTAACGGTTAGGGGTGATGGTGGTTTGGTGGATGGTGTGGGGGGAGCTGTTGGGGAGATGGTAACGGTTAGGGGAGATGGTGATTTGGTGGATGGTGTGGGAGGAAGAGATGTTGGGGGATGATAACAGTTACGGGTGATGGTGGTTTGGTGGATGGTGTGGGGGCGGAGAGATGTTGGGGGGATGGTAACGGTTAGGGGGTGATGGGATCAGAGCGAGCCAGGGGCGGACAATGGAAAGGTCCGTTGACCTCGGGCGGGATTTTACAGTTTCGGGACGAGCGAGACTGGAAAATCCCGCCCACTACAGGCTGCCAATGGAAAAATCACCCCCTCCTCAAAAACATATTCATTATAAGAAGTAAAGCTTTACTTTTCATAGAGATAAAACCTGGCTGTGGGATCTGAACTGTATTTTGCAACATGGCTGAGGGGCAGCACAAGTTCCAGTGTATATGCTCCTGCAAGTAGTTAACGTGCCACAGACTATTCAACATGTATCACTGCTAGGGTTGCCAACTCTCACTGGACATATTTCTGGAGACTTTATCACATAGCCGCCTACCTCCAACCCTTTCATTAAGTCAAACATCCCTATATTCAGGGAAGTGTTCACAGTAACATAAGAACTGGTGTAGGCCATTCAGTCCCTCCAGCTGACTCTGATATTGTTAGATCATGACTGATCCAATCAGTCTATCTCGCTCTGGAAAACTCCAATTGACCCCTAGTTTCCACAGCTTCTTGGAGCAACAAGATTTCCACTCCTTTTAGTGTGAAAAGTTTCTCTCCTGAATGCACTGGGTCTAATTTTAACATTATCTCCCATCTGCTGTTAAATTCATAACAGTTTCTCCATATCCATGTTCACCATCTGTCCAAGCCCACAATATCAGATGTGCCCAGAGGAAGGCTCGAGGTGGAAAATTCAGCCCTAACTCTTTGGCCGGGCTGACCTGACCTAAACCTATCTTTATTAAGCTCGGCTTCACATTTATTATGATAACACCCCTGCAGGGTGCCTCAGGATATTTTCACTATGTGGCAATACAAGTAGATAGAATCATAGAATCCTGCAGTGCAGAAGGAGGCCATTTGGCCCTTCGAGTCTGCACCGACCACAATCTCACCCAGGACCTATCCCCGTAACCCCCATGCATTTACCCTAGCTAGTCCCCCTGACAGTAAGGGGGAATTTAGTGTGGCCAATCCACCTAAGTTGCACATCTTTGGACTGTGGGAGGAAACCGGAGCACCCGGAGGAAACCCATGCAGACACGAGGAGAATGTGCAAACTCCACACAGACAGTGACCCAAGCTGAGAATTGAACCCGGTCCCTGGCGCTGTGAGGCAGCAGTGCTAACCACTGTGCCACTGTGCCACCCTGTTTGCTGGGGTGTGTGATCCTGCACACCCTCTGCCTGAATACATGGCTGGAGAAGCTGAACAAAGGATTTCAGTCTGACTAAAGCTGGTGATAAGCTGGTTGGCCTCCCCTGTACGGGGGGGCCTCACTTTCTGTCTATGTTCTACATTTTGTTTCTTTATATCTAACCACTTGACACTCTATATTTCACTGTATCCCTGGCGCGCAACAACACATTTGGAGAGTTTAAGTCACCCCAATGTCTTTCGTTAAAGCAGATCCACACCACTGAAACGAGTATTCTGGCAACTACACGCTCATCATTCTCATAAATCTAACTCCTTAACAGTCCCCCTTTGTCGAGAGCTGCACAACAGATGTTCTGAGACGGGAAGCCACTCAGATTTTAAAACATTAGGAATTCTTTCCAAGGATCCCTTGTTGCCGTTTAGCAGGACGTAAGACGGCATTGTTTCTGTTGGGGAGAGGTGTGTGATGGTTTGCTTTATCAGATTTAATTAAAGCAAATTGTAAGCAGGGATTGTGTGAAACCAGCATCCAGTAATGAGATCTTGGCTGCGATTTAGCAAAATTGCAGAAATCGCCACGGGAACGGGATATCTGGCCTCTCGAGTGTGGAGTGATTTGCGAACCCTGTCAGGTTAACCACTTGCAATCTCAGAATTGCATGCAGCAAATTTATTTTCAGACAAACATCGAGATGTTGTTTTGACTCGCATGGCTACTGGAATCACAGGCTCCTCACCCCCCACTGCTCTCTGCTTCCCTCTGCTCCCCACCTCTCTGATTCAAGGAATCAGACTCAGTTAAAAGGCTGGCTCTCAGCTTTCTTGGTGAGGGCTGCGATTCCTCGAAGAACGTGCTGATTGTTGATTTAATAACTTTTCATGTATTTTCTACAACTCAGTACTTTCCCCTGATGTGTCGCCCAGCTGTGAGGCGGAATTCAGAGGCGACTGTGTCTAGGTACTGGGAATAAAAAGTGGGAGTATGCGGGGAATGTTCAGCATGTCAGGCAGCCTCTGTAGGGAGAAGAACAGTTAACATTTCAGCTCCGTGATCTCTCATCAGAAGTGGGAAAAGTTAGAGAAATAAATCAACATGAAGCAAGCGCTGAGACAAAAGAAGTGAGGGTAGGGAGGTAGAATAAAAGGTAAGACCTCAACAGTGAATTCCGCAATTTTGGATTATAATGTCTGTCCCAATTTTATTACCATTTCTTGGCTGAATTTGCATTTCTTATTTGGGAATGGCTACTATTCATTACCTGTCTTTCACACTGCCCCAAGACACAGGGCGGAAATCGTAGCGGGCGGGACACGGACCATGGAAAGGTCTGTTGACCTCAGGTAGGATTTTCCGGACTTGGGGTGAGCACAGCAGGAAAATCCGGCCAACAATGTTTACCTGTCCCCTTTACCACTTTCTTTGGATTTGCATCATCATTCCTTTTATCCTCTCCAGCCTTCTTAACCCACACGATCACCTCCCCCAATCCCACCTCCCTGCCACACACTTCGTCTCTCAACTTGTTGAAGTTCTGGCAAAGGGTCATGGATCTGAAACGTTAACTCTGTTTCTCTCTCCCCGCAGATGCCGTTAGACATGTTGAGCTTTTCCAGCACTTTCTGTTTTTGTTTCAGATTTGCAGCATCCGCAGTATTTCTGCAAAATGGGAATTGCAATGAGTAACAGTAATAGATTAGATCAGATCCGGGGGGTTAGTTCCTGCTGTGACTGAAGTGGTTCTCAGCTAACTAAACTTCAGGAGAAGCTGGGTGACAGTAAGGTTACTCTAGCTGACTGTGTCCCCCAACACAATATTGAATAGGGAGAGATTAAAATGCAGCACACTGCTCCTGGTCACGTTCTAATACCCATCAACGCAAAGGCAGGGTGTGTGTGTGGAGGGGGGTTTCACTGTTGGCATAGATGCTATGTGTGGTAGCATGGTGGCAGAGTGGTTAGCACTGTTGCCTCACAGCGCCAGGGACCCAGTTTCAATTCTGGCCTTGGGTGACTCTCGAGTGGAGTTTGCACTTTCTCTCCGTGTCTGCGTGGGTTGCCTCTGGTTTCCTCCCACACTCCAAAGATGTGCAAGTTAGGTGGACTGGCCATGCTAAATTGCCCCTTAGTGTCAAAGTTGTGTAGGTCGGGTAGCCATAGTAAACATGTGGGGTTATGGGGCTAGGGCAGGGGAGATGGCCTGAGTAAGATGCTCTTTTGGAGAGTTGGTGCTGACTCAATGGGCCGAATGGCTCCTTCTGTACTGTAGGGATTCTATGTGTATGAGTACATATTTCTATACAGGTGAAAATCTTGTATATTGTGTATATTATACAAGATATCGATCCACATTGGGATGTTTTACGAACTTAAAGACAGCATAAAATGTTAAATGTATATATTGATGAGTATATTTGCATGTATGGGATGTGTGCTCTGATTGATGAGATACGGCCACAGTTTTGAGGTTCTAGACATGGATGAAGTAGAACAGAAGCTGGCATCTGGCTTGAGTTCCTGAGGTCAAATGTAATGTTCCTCCCACTAAGGTGAACAAACCCTAGCCTTAGACCTCGCAGTACATGTAACATAGAACCAGGTCAGATTGCATCTTTGCCCATTCAACTACAGTATACATTTCATGGCACTGACTTCAGCATTATTATCTTAGATACTAGTGGGGGGTGGGCACAGGGCATTAATTTTGATTTTGTGCAATAATATATAATGCATTGTAGTGAATTGACAACCTGTTTGCCTTCTCACATAATTTTTATTTCCATTCAAGTCATAATTGTTTCCTGGCTGTGTGATAATCTAATACAGGACACCCATTGAGATGTGAGACAGGTGCTTGTACACACTGCTGCTTATTGAGAATTTAATGAACCTTTCTAAAAATGTTTCCTATGTTTACTGTGCTTGCTGGCCAACAGTGGCTCCCACTTCACCAAATTTTCAAACTCACATCCATGTCTTCAAATTGCAGTGCAGCCTCACCTTTCAAATAAGGGTTTGGCACATAAATGGTTAACGTGTCCAAAGATGTGCGGGTTAGGTTTATTGGCCAAGCTAACTTGCCCCTAAGTGTCCCAGGATGCATAGGTTAGAGGGATTAGCGGGTAAATATGTAGGGATACGGGGATAGGGCCTGGGTGGGATTATGGGCGGTGCAGACTCAATGGGCCGAATGGCCTCTTTCTGCACTGTAGGGTTTCTATGGTTTTCTATGGTGGGACTGAGTACAGTACCACCCATACAGTGATGTAAGAGAATACATGACCCATACTTAGGAGTCAGTGTAGTGTTGGACAGAGCCGTGTGTCGAAGCAAGCATGGAGACAGCTCCTAGCTTGGGCCTTTACTCATTTATATAGATAATAAATACTTAGTGTTGAACTACCTAACACAGCAGGTACTGCCCAACACCGTACAACATCATCCTTCCTCAACTCTGCAAATTCTCCAAGATTTTGACATTCCTACACCTCTGGTCTTTTATGCATCTCCCACTCCCTTACCCCACCAGCCACAGTACGTGGGCAACTGGTCCAGTTAAGTTTCTGGTTAATAATGACACACAGGAACTTGAAGGTGAGAGATTTGACAATGGTAGCTCCATTGAATGACAAGAAGATGTGATTTGGCTCTCTCCTGCTGAAGATGATTTCTGCCTGATGCATGTGCACAATAAACTTAGTTGCCACTTATCAGCCCAAGCCTGAATGTTGTCCAAACCTTGCCCCATGTAGATATGAACTACTTCAGAATCTGAGGAGTTTTGAATGATGCTGAACATTGTGCAATCACCAGTGAACAACCCTCCTTCTGATATTATAATGGTAGGAAGGCCATTGATGAAGCAGCTGAAGATGGTTGGGCCGAGGACACTACCCTGTGGAACTCATGCTGTAATGCCCTGGGACTGAGATGATTGACGTCTAACAACCACAACTATCTTCCTTTAAACTAGCTACATGTACATACGAATAAGGAGCAGGAGTAGGCCATTCAGCCCCTCAAGCCTGCTCCACCATTTAATAAGACACAGCTGATCTGATAGTTACCTCAAGTTTGCATTCTGCCGAGCCCCAAAATCCTTTCACCCCCCCGCCCCCCCTCCCCACTGCGTTCCAAGAATCTATCTAGCTGTGCCTTAAAAATATGCAAAGATCCTGCTTCCATTGCCTTTTAAGGAAGAAAGTTCCAGAGACTCTCAACCCTCTGAGCAAAAAGCCTTTGCTTCATCTCTGTCTTAAATGGACAACCCTTTATTTTTAAACCGTGTTCCCGAGTTCTAGATTCTCTTACAAGGGGAAACATCCTCTCCACATCCACCCTGTCAAGACCCCTCAGGATCTTATAATCTTAGGTATGACTCCAATTAGTGGTGTGTTCCCCCTGATTCCCACTGACTAATTTTACTGGGGTTCTTGATGTCACACTCGGTCAGATGCTGCTTTGATGTCAAAGACACACAGCAAACTCCCACAAACTATGGAATAAATGACCAGATAATCTGCTTCTGATTATATTTGGTGAGGAATAAATATTAGCCAGGAGTTCAGGAAGAACTCCCTGCTCTTCTTCAGATATATTCGTATATATATATATCCAGCATCTATTGCCCATCACTAGTTGCCCGAGGGCAGTTAAAAGTCAACCACATTGCTGTGGTGCTGTAGGCCAGATCAGGTAAGGACAGCAGATTTCCTTCCTATAGTTATAGACTGGTTGGTCTTACTTCAGTCGTCGGTAAGTTAATGGAAAAGGTCCTGAGGGATAGGATTTACAACCATTTAGAAAGATGCAGCTTAATCCGGGATAGTCAACACGGATTTGTGAAGGGTAAGTTTTGCCTCACAAATTTGATTGAATTTTTTGAGGAGGTAACTAAGTGCGTAGATGAAGGTAGAGCAGTTGATGTCATATACATGGATTTTAGTAAGGCGTTTGATAAGGTCCCCCATGGTCGGCTCATGAAGAAAGTAAGGAGGTGTGGGATAGAGGGAAATTTGGCCGATTGGATAAGTAATTGGCTATCTCATAGAAGTCATGATGTGGAGATGACGGCGTTGGACTGGGGTAAACACAGTAAGAGTTTTAACAACACCAGGTTAAAGTCCAACAGGTTTATTTGGTAGCAAATGCCATTAGCTTTCGGAGCCCTGCTCCTTCATCAGATGGAGTGGATATCTGCTCCCAAACAAGGCACACAGAGACACAAAATCAATTTACAGAATACTGATTGGAATGCGAATCTTTACAGCTAATCAAGTCTTAAAGATACAGACAATGTGAATGGAGGGAGCATTAGGCACAGGTTAAAGAAATGTGTATTGTCTCCAGACAGGACAGCAAGTGAGATTCTGCAAGTCCAGGAGGCAAGCTGTGGGGGTTACTGATAATGTGACATGAACCCAAGATCCCGGTTTAGGCTGTCCTCATGTGTGCGGAACTTGGCTATCAGTTTCTGCTCAGCGACTCTGTGCCGTCGTGTGTCGTGAAGGCCGCCTTGGAGAACACTTACCCGAAGATCAGAGACTGAATGCCCGTGACGACTGAAGTGCTCCCCCACAGGAAGAGAACAGTCTTGCCTGATGATTGTCGAGCGGTGTTCATTCATCCGTTGTCGTAGCATCTGCATGGTTTCCCCAATGTACCATGCCTCGGGACATCCTTTCCTGCAGCGTATCAGGTAGACAATGTTGGCCGAGTTGCAAGAGTAAGTACCGTGTACCTGGTAGATGGCGTTCTCACGTGAGATGATGGTATCCGTGTCGATGATCCGGCACATCTTGCAGAGGTTGCTGTGGCAGGGTTGTGTGGTGTCATGGTGACTGTTCTCTTGAAGGCTGCACGGTTGTTTGAAGGCAAGAAGTGGGGGTGTGGGGATGGCCTTGGCGAGATGTTCGTCTTCATCAATGACATGTTGAAGGCTCCGGAGGAGATGCCGTAGCTTCTCCGCTCCGGGGAAGTACTGGACGACGAAGGGTACTCTGTCCACCGTGTCCCATGTTTGTCTTCTGAGGAGGTCGGTGCGGTTTTTTGGTCACGGGCATTCAGTCTCTGATCTTCGGGTAGCGTTCTCCAAGGCGGCCTTCATGACACACGACAGCGCAGAGTTGCTGAGCAGAGACTGATAGCCAAGTTCCGCACACATGAGGACGGCCTAAACCGGGATCTTGGGTTCATGTCACACTATCAGTAACCCCCACAGCTTGCATCCTGGACTTGCAGAATCTCACTGGCTGTCCTGTCTGGAGACAATACACATTTCTTTAACCTGTGTCTAATGCTTCCTCCACTCACATTGTCTGTATGTTTAAGATCTGGTTGGCTGTAAACATTCGCATTCTAATCAGTATTCTGTAACTTGATTTTGTGTCTCTGTGTGCCTTGTTTGC
Organism: Mustelus asterias; assembly: GCF_964213995.1. Classification (NCBI taxonomy): domain Eukaryota; kingdom Metazoa; phylum Chordata; class Chondrichthyes; order Carcharhiniformes; family Triakidae; genus Mustelus; species Mustelus asterias. The sequence continues at coordinate 98,130,505 of NC_135803.1, read as the reverse complement.
GAGCAGATTTCCACTCCATCTGACGAAGGAGCAGGGCTCCAAAAGCTAATGGCATTTGCTACCAAATAAACCTGTTGGATTTTAACCTGGTGTTGTTAAAACTCTTACCATATCTCATAGAAGACAGAGGGTGGTGGTGGATGGAAAATTTTCAGACTGGAGATCAGTTACCAGCGGTGTACCACAAGGATCAGTGCTGGGTCCTCTGCTATTTGTGATTTTTATAAATGACTTGGAGGAGGGGGCTGAAGGGTGGGTCAGTAAATTTGCTGATGACACCAAGATTGGTGGAGTAGTGGATGAGGTGGAGGGCTGTTGTAGGCTGCAAAGAGACATTGATAGGATGCAGAGCTGGGCCGAAAAATGGCAGATGGAGTTTAACCCTGATAAGTGCAAGGTGATTCATTTTGGTAGGACAAATTTGAATGCAGATTACAGGGTCGAAGGTAGGGTTCTGAGGAATGTGGAGGGACAGAGAGATCTTAGGGTTCATATCCACAGATCTCTGAAGGTTGCCAGTCAAGTGGATAGAGCCGTGAAGAAGGCCTATAGTGTGTTAGCATTTATTAACAGGGGGTTTGAATTTAAGAGCTGTGGGGTTATGCTGCAACTGTACAGGACCTTGGTGAGACCACATTTGGAATATTGTGTGCAGTTCTGGTCACCTCACTATAAGAAGGATGTGGAAGCACTGGAAAGAGTGCAAAGGAGATTTACCAGGATGCTGCCTGGTTTGGAGGGTAGGTCTTATGAGGAAAGGTTGAGGGAGCTAGGGCTTTTCTCTTTAGAGCGGAGGAGGTTGAGAGGCCACTTAATAGAGGTTTATAAGATGATGAGGGGGATAGATAAAGTGGACGTTCAGAGACTCGGGTGGATGTAGCTGTTACTAGGGGGCATAACTATAAGGTTCATGGTGGGAGATATAGGAGGGATCTCCGAGGTAGGTTCTTTACTCAGAGAGTGGTTGGGGTGTGGAATGGACAGCCTGCTGTGATAGTGAAGTCGGACACTTTAGGAACTTTCAAGCGGTTATTGGATAGGCACGTGGAACACACTAGAATGATAGAGAGTGGGATAGCTTGATCTTGGTTTCGGACAAAGCTCGGCACAACATCGTGGGCTGAAGGGCCTGTACTGTGCTGTAGTGTTCTATATTCTATATTGCCTTAGAGTCTTTTGTGTCCACCTGAGATGGCTGACAGGCCTTGATTTAACACCTCATCCAATCGGCACATGTCCTTCACCAGCATTCATCCTCACACAGCCTGGTGGCGATGTAGGGAGACTATAGCTCATGAATATATTCATCCCCAGACAGCAATCCATTGTTCAGAAGGTTAACATTCCGGTTGTTAAGGACAACTGTCAAAGCAATCTCCTTGATCTCCAAAGGGGAAGGAATCCTTCAAATACAGGAAACAGTCAGTATTCAGCTGCTCTGGCGTGCTCCTCTTCACCCTTTCCAGTCAAACCCTGAAATGACAGAGATCCATGTTGCATCTGCTTATGGAATTCACTTCAGTCAACGAAATATCAGACAACAGTATGAATGCTGAACATTCTCCTGCCTTCTACCCATATCCCACCAAAACCTTGATGGTAGCACCACTACTGACCTAGCTGGTCAACTCCTAAACCTTATAGCTGCCAGGCTAGGCAGGTGGTGAGGGAACCAACAAGAGGGAAAAACATACTTAATCTCATTCTCACCTACCTACTTGCCACAGATGCATCTGACCATGACAGTATCGGTGGGGATGGCCACCGCACAGTCCTTGTGGAGACAAAGTCCCATATTCACCCTCCATCGTGTGTGTGACACTACCACAGCACTAAATGGGAGAGGTGGTGGCGTAGTGGTATAGTCACTGGACTAGTAATCCAGAGACCCAGGATAATTCTCTGGGGATTTGGGTTCAAATCCCACAGCAGATGGTTTCAATAAAAATCTGGAATTAAAAGTCTAATAATGAAACCATTATCGATTGTCATAAAAACCCCACTAATGTCCTTTGGGGAAGTAAATCTGCCGACTTTGCCCAGTCTGGCCTACACGTGAATCCAAATCCACAGCAATGTGGTTGATGCTTAAATGCCCTCAGAAATGACCAAGCAAGTCCCTCAAGGACAATTAGGGATGGGTAACAGCGATGCCTACATCCCATGAATGAATAAAAAAAGGATTTCAAACAGCTCAAATCTGGGCAATTATGGGGTGCTTTGGGCCATCAGCAGCAGGAGCAGAATTGTATTCAACCACAATCGATAACCTCCTGGCCCGACATATCCATTACCACTAAACTAGGGAATCAACCCTGGTTCAGTGCAGGAGGGTGTGCCAGGAGCAACAACAGGCATACCTAAAAATGAGGTGTCAACCTGGTAAAGCTAAAACAGAGGACATCTTGTGTGCCAAATAGCATCAGCAGCAGTTAGCAGACAGAGTTAAGCGATCCCACAATCAACGGATCAGATCTAAGATCTGTAGTCCTGCCACATCCAAACGTGAATGGTGGTGGACAATTAAACAAATCACTGAAGGAGGAGACTCTACAAAGCCAGCACATCAGTGAAAAAGACAAGGCTGAAGCATTTGCAACCATCTTCGAAATGTTGAGTGGATGATCCATCTTCACCTCCTCCAGAGGTCCCCAGCCACAAAGGTGTCAGCCTTCAACCAATTTGATTCACTCCATTGTAATGTCAAGAAATGGCTAAAGACGCGAGATACTCTAAAGGCTATGGACCTTGACAATATTCCGGCCATAGTACTGAAGACTTGTGCTCCAGAATTTGCCATGCCACTAGCCTAACTGTTCCAGTACAGCTACACCATTGGCATCTACCCGGCAATGTGGAAAATTGTCCGGGTATGTCTGAACACAAAAAGCAGGACAAATCCAGCCCGGCCAATTACTGCTACTCTCGGTCATCAGTAAAGTAATGGAAGGGGTCATCAAGCACACTATCACGCGGCACTTACTCAGCAATAACCTGCTCACTGACGCTCAGTTTGGGTTTCGCCAGAGTCATTCAGCCCCTGACCTCATTACAGCCTTGGCTCAAACATGGGCAATAGAGCTGAATGCCAGAAGTGAGGCGAGATTGGCAGCCCTTGACATCAAGGCCGCATTCGACCGAGCGTGGCATCAAGGAGCCCTAGCTAAATCCGAGTCGATGGGAATGAAAGGGAAAACTCCCTGCTGGTTGGAGTCATACCTGCACAAAGGAAAATGGTTGTGGTGATTGGAGGTCAATCATCTCAGCTCCAGGACATCACTGCAGGAATTCCTCAGGGTACAAATTTGATAGAATTTTTTGAGGAGGTAACTAAGTATGTTGATGAAGGTAGGGCAGTTGATGTCATATACATGGATTTTAGGAAGGCGTTTGATAAGGTCCCCCATGGTCGGCTTATGATGAAAGTAAGGAGGTGTGGGATAGAGGGAAAGTTGGCCGATTGGAAAGGTAACTGGCTATCTGATCGAAGACAGAGGGTGGTGGTGAATGGAAAATGTTCGGACTGGAGGCAGGTTGCTCGCGGAGTGCCACAGGGATCAGTGCTTGGTCCTCTGCTATTTGTGATTTTTATTAATGACTTAGAGGAGAGGGCTGAAGGGTGGATCAGTAAATTTGCTGATGACACCAAGATTGGTGGAGTAGTGGATGAGGTGGAGGGCTGTTGTAGACTGCAAAGAGACATAGATAGGATGCAAAGCTGGGCTGAAAAATGGCAGATAGAGTTTAACCCTGATAAATGTGAGGTGATTCATTTTGGTAGGATGAATTTAAATGTGGATTACAGGGTCAAAGGTAGGGTTCTGAAGACTGTGGAGGAACAGAGAGATCTTGGGGTCCATATCCACAGATCTCTGAAGGTTGCCACTCAAGTGGATAGAGCTGTGAAGAAGCCTATAGTGTGTTAGCTTTTATTAACAGGGGGTTGGAGTTTAAGAGGCGTGGGGTTATGCTGCAACTGTGCAGGACCTTGGTGAGACCACATTTGGAATATTGTGTGCAGTTCTGGCCACCTCACTATAAGAAGGATGTGGAAGCGCTGGAAAGAGTGCAGAGGAGATTTACCAGGATGCTGCCTGGTTTGGAGGGTAGGTCTTATGAGGAAAGGTTGAGGGAGCTAGGGCTGTTCTCTCTGGAGCGGAGGAGGTTGAGGCGAGACTTAATAGAGGTTTATAAAATGATGAAGGGGATAGATAGAGTGAACGTTCAAAGACTATTTCCTCAGGTCGATGGAGCTATTACAAGGGGGCATAACTATAGGGTTCATGGGAAGGATCTCCGAGGTAGGTTCTTTACGCAGAGAGTGGTTGGGGTGTGGAATGGACTGCCTGCAGTGATAGTGGAGTCAGACACTTTAGGAACATTTAAGCGGTTATTGGATAGGCACATGGAGCACACCAGGATGATAGGGAGTGGGATAGCTTGATCTTGGTTTCAGACAAAGCTCGGCACAACATCGTGGGCCGAAGGGCCTGTTCTGTGCTGTACTGTTCTATGTTCTATGTTCTATGTAGTGTCCTAGCCCCAATCTTTTTCAGCTGCTTCATCAATGACCGTCCGTCCATCATAAGATCAGAAGTGAGGATTTTCAGTAATGATTGCATAATTTTCAGCACTATTTGCAATTCTATAAGACCATAAAAACATAGGACATAAAAGCAGAAGTAGGCCATTCAGCCCATTGAGTCTGCTCAACCATTCATTGAGATTCATGACTGATCAGATGTGATAATCCTCAACTCCACTTTCCTGCCTTATCCCCATAACCCTTGATTCCCTTACTGATTAAAAATCTGTCTATCTCAGCCTTGAGCATACTTAACAACTCAGCCTCTACAGCCCTCTGCAGTAAAGAATTCCACAGATTCACTACCATCGAAGAGAATAAATTCCTCCTCATCTCTGTCTTAAATGGGCGATTCCTCAGATACTGAAGCAATCCATGTTCAAATGCAGCAAAACCAGGACAATATCTGGGCGCAGGCTGATAAGTGGCAAGTAACATTCATGCCACAGAAGTGCCAGGCAATGACCATCTCCAACAAGAGAGGATCTAACCATTGCACCTGGACATTCAATGGCACTACCATTGCTGAAACCCCACTATCAACATCCTGGGGGTTACCATTGGCCAGAAACTGAACTGGACTCGCCATTTAAATGTGGCTACAAGAGCAGGTCAGAAGCTCAGAATCCTGTGGAGAGTAACTCACCTCCTGACTTCCCAAAGCTGTCCACAATCTACAAAGCACAAGTAAGAGGTGTGATGGAATACTCGCCACTTGCCTGGGTAAGTGCAGCTCCAGCAACATTCAAGAAGTTTAATACCATCCAAGACAAAGCAGCCTGCTTGATTGGCACCCCATCCACAAACATTAATTCCCTCCACCGTACATTGGCAGCTGTGTGTACTACCTACAAGATGTATTGATGTACCACAGGAACTCGCCAAGGCTCCTTAGGCAGCATCTTCTAAATCCATGACCATTAACATTTAGAAGGGCAAGGGTAGCAGACATATGGGAACACCGCCACCTGGAAGTTCCCCTCCGAGGCACTCACTGTCCTTACTTGGAAATATCTCACCATTCTTTCAGTATCACTGGGTCAAAATGGTGGAATATCCTCCCTAACAGCACCGTGGGTGTACCTACATCACAGGGACTGTAGCGGTTCAAGAAGGTGGCTCACCACCATCTTCTCAAGGACAATTAAGGATAGGCAATAAATGCTAGCCTAGCCGGCGAAGCCCACATTCCTTAAATGAAGTAAAAGAAACACATATTCACCTGGTTAATAGTGGATTTGGTTTCCACCATCGTTTATGGTAGGACATTATATTCAGCAACCCTCTGCATACTGAAAATAAACTCTCCTAACTTCCCTCATTATCTCTATGGTGACAAACTTAAGTTTATGCCTCTTTCTACGGACTCAAAGTTACAAATAACTTTCCACTAATTACATAAACAAAACCCCTCAGAGTTTCAAATACTCACTCAACTATAGTGACCTTCCTTGCCCTTGTGATTTTTCACATTTTTAAGAAAATATTTTTTGCATCAGTGAGTCATTGTATTCCTAAATAAATTCCATTAGTGCCTTTAGTCTGTCGCGAAGGATTCTAACATTTGATATTTTCCATCATTTGGATTGCCAGGAGGCAGAGTGAGAATCCTATGTCCAGTTCCAATTGCAATGCTGTGATTATGATGAACTGTTGGTTTCAGATATTGAATCAGCGCGGTAAATATTGCCAAATTTACGAGGAATAGTTTCCTTACAGATGTTATTAAGGACTCCTTGCACGGGAAACAATTGTTGAAAACATCTCAAATAATAATAGCAACTAGTTCAGAGAGGGAGCAGTTCAGAGAATCATAGAATCTCTCCAGTGCAGAAGGAGACCATTCAGCCCATCGAGTCTGCACCGACTCCCCAACAGAGCATCCTACCCAGGCCCTATCCCCATAGCTCCATCTATTTACCCCTGCCAACCCCTTAACCTACACATCTTCAGATACTAAGGGGCAATTTAGCATGGCCAATCCACCTAACCTGCACATCCATGGACAGTACATCTGCAGTTAATCTCAATGCTAACACTGGCAGGGGTGGTTACAGTTCCATAAGACCATAAGACATTGGAGCAGAATTAGGCCACTTGGCCCATCAGGTCTGCTCCACCATTCAATCATGGCTGATATTTTTCTCATCCCTATCCTCCTGCCTTTTCTCCATAACCCCTGCTCACCTTATCAATCAAGAACCTATCTATCTCTGTCTTAAAGACACTCAGTGACCTGGCCTCCGCAGCCTTCTATGGCAAAGAGTTCCACAGATTCACCACTCTCTGACTGAAGAAATTCCTCCTCATCTCTGTTTTAAAGGATTGTCCCTTCAGCCTGAGATTGTGCCCTCTGGTTCTAGTTTTTCCTACTAGTGGAAACATCCTCTCCACGTCCACTCTATCCAGGCCTCGCAGTATCCTGTAAGTTTCAATAAGATCCCCCCTCATCCTTCTAAATTCCAACAAGTACAGACCCACAGTCCTCAACCGTTCCTCATACGACAAGCTCTTCATTCCAGGGATCATCCTTGTGAACCTCCTCTGGACTCTTTCCAAGGCCAGCACATCTCTTCTTAGATACAGGGCCCAAAACTGCTCACAATACTCCAAATGGGGTCTGACCAGAGCCTTAGCCTCAGAAGTACATCTTGTATTCTAACCCTCTCGACATGAATGCTAACATTGCATTTGTCGTCCTAACTACTGACTGAACCTGCATGTTAACCTTCAGAGAATCTTGAATTTGGATTCCCAAGTCCCTTTGTGTTTCTGATTTCCTGAGCATTTTCCCATTTAGAAAATAGTCTATGCCTCCATTCCTCCTTCCAAAGTGCATAACCTCATACTTTTCCACATTGTATTCCATCTGCCACTTCTTTGCCCGCTCTCCTAACCTGTCCAAGTCCTTCTGCAGCCCCCCGCTTCCTCAATACTACCTGTCCCTCTACATATCTTTGTATCATCTGCAAACTTAGCAATAGTTCCCAACCAATTATGAAAAATCCAGCATTTATATAGCACCTTTCAAACCCTCAAGATGTCCCAAAGCACTTTACAGTCAATGAAGCACTTTGGAAGTATAGTCACTGTTGTAATGCAGGAAACTTGGCAGCCAGTTTGTACATGGTAAGATCCCACAAGCAGCAAGGTGAAAATGATCGGATAATATGTTTCTTTGTGATGTTGAGGGACATACATTGGCCAGGACACTTGGGATAGATACTACCGTGCTTCTCTTTGAAACAGTGTCATGAGAGAGCAGACAGAGCCAGGGTTTAACATCTCATCCAGAAAACAGCTCCCTCAGTACAATGTTAACCATGAGTATCGCTGGAGTGGGACTTGAACCCACGACCTCACGACTCTGAGCATGAAAGTGCTACCGATTTACCTAGCACAGGCAGTGGGGGTGAATGAGATCAGAGAATCCTGCCCATGATCACAAGATATAGGCTGACATTTCAGTGCAGAGCTGAGGGAATGCTGCACTGACTGAGATGCTGCTTTATGGGATGAGACATTAAACCGAGGTTCTGTCTGTGGATGTAAAATGTGGATGGAATGCTATGTTTTATTATGAGAGGAAATGAACATAAAAATAAAGATGTTATGCTTCAGTTGTATAGGGCAATAGTGTGACTGCATCTTGAATACTGTGTGCTGTGTTGGACTTTTTGGCCGGAAACTTACTGCCATACCCGCCATGGAAATCAGAGCGGGCGAGGGGCAGACAATGGAAATGTCTGTTGACCTCGGGTGGGATTCTACGGTTTCAGGAAGAACGAGGCCATAAAATCCCACCCCTTATGAAAGGAAGGGTTTAAAGGAGGCAGTTCAGACAAGGTTTACTAGATTGATACCTGGAATGAACGGGTTGTCTTCTGATTATAGGATGGACAGACTGGGCTTGTTTCCACTCGAGTTTAAGCGAGTGATAGTTGATTTGACTGAAGTAAATAAGATCCTAAACAGTCTAGACAAGGTGGACGTGGAAATGATTTTTTCTCTTGTGGGTGAGTCCAGAACTAGGGGGCACTGTTTTAAAGTTAGGGGGTCACCTTTTTAGGACAGAAATAAGGAGGATTTTTTTCTCTCAAAGGATTGTTCGACTTTGGAACTCTCTGCCTCTGACGGCGTTGGAAACGGGATCACTGAATATTTTTAAGGCAGAGGTAATTAGATTCTTGTTGGGCAAGGAAATCAAAGGTTATCAGGGTTGATGAGAATGTGGAAATAGAAACACAAACAGACCAACCACGATCTTATTACATGGTGCAGTAGGCTGGAGGGGCAGAGTGGCCCACTTCTCCTATTTGTATGTATGCCCATAAAACGATCTTGTGGCACTATTTAGGAGCATTCTCCCTGGTGCCCTGGCCAATATTTATCATTCAGCCTCCATCGCTAAAAACAGATTTAGCTGATCAAATGAAAACAGGAAATGCTGGAAAAACTCAGCAGGCCTGGCAGCATCTGTGAAGAGAGAATAACATAGAAAAACTACAGCACAAACAGGCCCTTCGGCCCACAAGTTGTGCCGAACACATCCCTACCTTCTTGACCTACCTATAACCCTCCATCCTATTAAGCTCCATGTACTCATCCAGGAGTCTCTTAAAAGACCCTATTGAGTTCGCCTCCACCACCACTGACGGCAGCCGATTCCACTCGCCCACCACCCTCTGTGTGAAAAACTTACCCCCAACATCTCCCCTGTACCTACCCCCCAGCACCTTAAACCTGTGTCCTCTCGTAGCAGACATTTCCACCCTGGGAAAAAGCCTCTGAGAGTCCACCCGATCTATGCCTCGCAACATCTTATACACCTCTATTAGGTCTCCTCTCATCCTTCGTCTCTCCAAGGAGAAAAGACCGAGCTCCCTCAGCCTATCCTCATAAGGCATGCCACTCAATCCAGGCAACATCCTTGTAAATCTCCTCTGCACCCTTTCAATCTTTTCCACATCCTTCCTATAGTGAGGCGACCAGAACTGAGCACAGTACTCCAAGTGGGGTTTGAGTTTGGAAGTGGATGGCTTTGTCTTCACTGCATTGAAAATTGGCAGTCACGTCCCCTTCCACAACAAGAAGTAAGTCATCGAGCATGACGGGTTTTGTGACATTGTGTGAACATAAAGTTGTTTCGTAAATCAAAATACAAATTCTAGCTCTCTTTTCTCCCTGTCTGAAAACTGCTCAAAATGTGTGGCTTAATTAATTACCAGGAGCTGATTTATTTAGCTCAACAAAACACCATTTTCCTGAATCAACGGGGTTTCATTAACGAGCAATATCAAAGCTGTGTGGCTCAGCCATCCCAACAGGATATGTTAACTCTTAGACTTATGAAAAGATCATTAGGCTAAAGGAACCCGGCCCTTTTATGTTGATCAGTGCTCCTACCCACCTTTTTATCAGATCCTTTGATCCCTTCTTGCTACAGAAACACATCAAATTCTCTCTGAAAAGCTCATTCATCCCTTTCAGTGCTTTGCCTAATTGATACCACAATTGATAGCCTTTCGGTGAAAATATGTCATGAGAAACACGAGGAGACTTGTGACTTTGCCATTCTGATTGAAAGAACTTAATGTGTGAGCCTGGAATGGGGATCTGGAATGGGTTATGGTATTTAGATCTGGAATGGGGATCTGGAATGGGTTACAGTATTTAGATCTGGAATGGGGATCTGGAATGGGTTATGGTATTTAGATCTGGAATGGGGATCTGGAATGGGTTACAGTATTTAGATCTGAAATGGGGATCTGGAATTTAGGATCTGGTGTTTTGATCTGGAGTCGGGATCTGGAATATGGGATCTGGAACTGGGATCTAGATTTTGGATCTAGAATAGAGAATATGGAATGATGACCTGGATTTGGGATCTGGAATTAGGGATTTGGTGTTTTGGTCTGGAATGGGGATCTGGAATATATTATCTGGAACTGGGATCTAGATTTGGGGTCTGGAATGGGATCCGGTATTTGGATCTCGAATGGGGATAAGAAACTTAGGACCTGGAATTTGGAATTTAGTGTTTTGATCTGGTCGGGAGATCTGGAATATGTGATCTGAACTTTGGGATCTAGAATGGAGATCAGGAATCAGGATCTGAAATAAGGGATCTGGAATGAGGATCTGAATTTGGGACCTGGATTTGGGGTCTGAATTTTGAATATGAATGCGGATGTGGAATGGGTAGCACGGTGGCACTGTGGTTAGCACTGCTGCCTCACAGTGCCAGGGGCACGGGTTTAATTCTGGCCGAGGGTGACTGTCAATGTGGGGTTTGCGCATTCACCCCATGTCTGCGTGGGTTTCCTCCGGGCATTCCGGTTTCCTCCACGGTGATTGGTTATGCTAACAGTGTGCTAACAGCACTGTGGGTGTACCTACACCACATGGACTGCTGCGGTTCAAGAAGGCAGCGCACCACCATCTCCTCATTGCAATTGTGGCTGGGCAGTAAATGCCCCTTAGTGTCAAAGGATGAGTAGGGTAAATATGTGGGGATATGGGGATAGGGCCTGGATGGGATTGTTGTCGGTGTAGGCTCGATGGGCTGAATAGCCTCCTCCTGTGAATTCTATGATTCTAAATAAGGGTAAGAAGTTTAACAACACCAGGTTAATGTCCAACGGGTTTATTTGGTAGCAAAAGCCACACAAGCATTCGGAGCTCTGTGTGGCTTTTGCTACCAAATAAACCTGTTGGACTTTAACCTGGTGTTGTTAAACTTCTTACTGTGTTTACCCCAGTCCAATGTCGGCATCTCCATATTCGAAATAAGGGATCAGGAATAGGGGATCCAGAATTTGGGATCTGGAATAGGGGATCTGGACTGGGACCTGAAGTGGCACAACCTCTCTTTCCCCAATCAAAACAATATTCATTTTAATCAGGAAAAAGTCTCCATAAAATATGAAAAAAGCCCATTTTCTTTCTCTCTCCGATGTTGTAAGAGAGTGTTGAGCAGCAATGTTGCTATCTAATAATTCCTGTCTGATGTACTGAGCGGGGACAGGGATTCAGGCGGTTGTAAAACCTGCGCCAGTCACTGAGCTAATCTGTTGTTAGCACTAATAAAACCTTCCATTGTTTCTCTCTCATTGTGAACCTTTCATAGTTCCACTTGCAAGGTGACACTGCCTTTTAGGAATAAAGCACAATGCCTTGTTGCAGTCAGGTTAATTATTTTTATACATAAAGAGACTCTAGCCATATGAAATGAGTGCAACCCATTCCCCCAACAAATTAGAACAATTGCATCTGTCTCATGCTCCACTGCAGAGTAATATTCAGTGTGTGATTCTTTATTCTTTCACAGGGTGTGGATGTTACTGGCAATGCCGACATTTATTGCCCATCCACAGTTGCCCTTGAGCAGTTGGTGGTGAGTTGCCTTCTCAAACCACTGCAACCCATGTGGTGTTGGTACACCCACAGTGCTGTTAGCATGCTGACCAGTGACATTGGGCAGCACACTGACCAGTGTGGCATTGGGCAGGGTCAGTGACCAGTGGCATTGGGCAGGGTCAGTGACCAGTGGCATTGGGGAGGGTCAGTGACCAGTGGCATTGGGCCGGGTCAGTGACCAGTGGCATTGGGCAGAGTCAGTGACACAGCAGCACCTAAAGCTGCACAATCGCTTTGATTGGCAGCAATGTGGCTGTTTTAACACTGACACATGACAATGTTCATGAACCTGGGCCGCTGCGTTTTGGGGTGTGGGTAAAAGCTGAATGCGTCGTGCTGAAATGCATTACACTCTGGACCAGACCTCTTCCTAATGTACGCTCACAAATTTTATTTTGTTGATAGGAACAAACTCATCAACTCGCAGAAATGTCGTGACTGATAGCTCCAGCATCCTGTCAGGCAGATTAGGTCCTTGAGTGAGTGATGAGCAGGAAAGGATATGAAGTGTTCGGTGAGGTTTTGTGCAGCATTCTAATTATTCTCTAGTTATTGTGATGATAAAAAATTTAATAAGGTTCATCTCCCAGACACTGATGCCACTTGTAGATTTTCACATTTCTTTTCCTTGCAATAAGCTTGGCTTTCAAATTCATTTCCACTTGGACGGAACTCATTTGGAAACTGACCAATGAGATGAATTAACAACAAACTAGAGCAGAACACTGCGGTAAGAACTCTTTGCTGACCACACCCCACGCCCGTGCCAGTCCCCAACCCAATCCAAATCCATTCACCCAGACCCAACCCCAGTGCCATCCTACCACACAGCCACCCCACACTAACCCACTCCACAGGGTTTCAGCTACGGCTAGTTTGTAGCATCCTCACCTTTTATTCAGAAGGTTGTTTTTGGAGAGACATGAGACAGTACAGAACTCAGGAACTGTTGCACTGTTGGAAGTATTGATTTCAGATGAGACATTAAACCGGGGACTACTCAAAGAAGAGCAGGGGAGTTCTCCCAAGGAATCCTGCTCAATAACTAAAACTCATTATCTAGTCATTAATCTTACTGGACCTTACTGTGCACAATTTGGCTGCCAGAATATTCTACAATGGTGAAGCATGTTGAGCTATCCTTTGGTAATGAAAGGAACAGTTTGTAGAGGAGTGATTCTGATGAATTCCTCCTGGAGTCATGTAGCTCCATCCCTGGTAATGTGTCCTGGGAAACACTGTCTGAGCTCCTCACTGAACGAAGCCAATTACGGAGAATGATTTTTGTTTTTGCCCGCTCATTAGCAGGCTTCCCTGACTCTGAAACTTAGCTGCCAGCTCCTCTAAGTAGGATGGGTGGCACGGTGGCACAGTGCTTAGCACTGCTGCCTCACAGCGCCAGGCACCCGGGTTCGATTCCCGGCTTGGGTCACCGTCTGTGTGGAGTCTGCACGTTCTCGTGGGTTTCCTCCGGGTGCTCCAGTTTCCTCCCACAGTCCACAGTGCAGGTTAGGTGGATTGGCCATGCTAAATTGACCCCAGTGTCAGGGGATTAGCAGGGTAAATATGAGGCGTTATGGAATAGGGCCTGGGTGGGAATGTGGTCAGTGCAGACTCGATGGGCCGAATGGCCTCATTCTGCACTGTAGGGATTTTATGGATTCTAATCACCCTTTCATGTCTAAGTACTTCATAGAATCATAGATTCCCTGCAGTGCAGAAGGAGGCAGTTCAGCCCATCGAGTCTGCACCAACTCTCCGACAGATCACCCTACCCAGGCCCTATATACTTAGCCCCATGTATTTGCCCCGCTAATCCCCCTAACTGACACAACGTGTGACACTAAGGGGCAATTTAGCAAGGCCAATCCACCTAACCTACACATGTTTGGACTGTGGAAGGAAATCGGAGCATCCGGAGGAAACCCACGCTGACATGGGGAGAACATACAGACTCCGCACAGACAGTGACCCAAGGCTGAATTGAACCTGGGTCCCTGGCGTTCTGAAGTAGCAGCGCTAACCACTGTGCCACTGTGCTTGACACTGCTGCCCCTACTTAGGCCCTGCATGAGACTTACAAGTTAAACAATGCTTGCAGTTAAATGTTAAACACAAATACAAACAATATTAGATTTTTAGAAAGATAGTCAAAATTTCCCTCTTACCAAACTTCCACGCTCTGTCCAAAGCTGCACCAGCAGCTAAGTCTGGGGTCTGGGACAAGGAGGGTTTGGGCAGGTCAATGACAGAGCCAGGAGGGTGTTGCCCCCCCCCCCCCCCCCACCCCACCCCTTCCCCCCACCCTCTCCACCATCTGCAAGTCAGGAGTGTGTTGGGAAATTCTCCACGATGCAGCTTCAACAACACACAAGAAGCTTGAACTTTATAGGAAAAGCAATCCGTTTGATTGGCACCCCTTCCACTGCTTTTAACCTTCTCTCCATCTGCCTGTGGCAAAGTGGCAGCAGCATCTACCATCTGGGAACATAGGATCAATTGGTCCTTTGGCCCCCCCCAAACCTGCCTTGCCATTGGGTGCAATCCTGACTGAGCAGCCACAGAGCTCGATATAGCCGCATTTCCCTTTATCCCTTGATGCCTTTGGTGAACAAAAATCTTTCAATCTTAGATTTAAAATGAACAACTGATTTGGTATTAATTACTATTTGCAGAGGAATTTCTTCTATCCTTTATGTATAGGTTCTGCTCCTGAAAGGTCCAAATCTAATTTTTTAGACAATGCCCCCTGGTCCTAGATTTTCCAAGCAACAGAAATAGTTTCTTTCTTTTTACTCTGTCTGGTTGCCTTAATATCTCAGAAACTTTGTCCAACTCAGGCCTTAACCATCTAAATTCCAGGGAATACAACCCTGGTGAGTGTAATCTCTCCTCCTAACTTAACCCAGGTATCAATCTGGTAAACCTACGCTGCACTCCCTACTAGGGCAGTATATCCTTCCTAAGGTGTGATGGCGAGAGCCACTCATGTGCTTCATGTGTGGTCTAAAAGTGCCTTTTATAACCGCAGCTTAACTTCGATCCCATTATATGATAGTTCTCCAGATATTTCTTGACGACAGATGTCAAACTAATTGGTACATAATTTCTTGACTTCCCACTTTCACCTCTCCTAATTAGCAGTGACGTAAGTAATTTTTCAATTGAGTCCCAAAATTGAGAGCTTCACTGCAACTCACTAAAGCTTCTTTAACAGCACCTCCCAAACCCACAAACTCTACCACATGGGGACACCACCACCTCCACATTCCTCTCCATGTCACTCATTATCCTGAAATGAAAATATATCATCATTCCTTCATTGTTCTGGAGTCAATATCCTGGAACTGCTTGATATTTTCCAGAAAGCCAAGGTGATGAAGGATAAAACCGGAACCAATGGGGGCAATCTTGCCAGAATTTGTCAAAGTGTTGGTTCTGGTGAGAAAAACGGTGTGTTTCTCTCGGGCTGATTTTTCTTGAGATCTTATGTCAAAAAAAACAGGTGGGCGTGTTTCACGCTGTGATGTAGAGGGCGGGCCTTAAACACGCCTTAAATGCCGGTTGCACTGAGATTGGCGCAGCATTTTTAAAGGGCGCATCAATTGGACTTTGACTAAATCTTCCCCCCCTCTACCCCCAGCCCACCACAGGGGTCTCAGGAGCTCCCACGTCCCTCCCATGATCAGAGCCGGAAACTGCCCCCCACAACAGTCATTGCCCAGCCCCCGCGCCCATCCACCCTCCGCAGACAGTCATTGCCCAGCCCCCGTGCCCACCCCCCTCCGCAGACAGTCATTGCCCAGCCCCCGTGCCCACCCCCTCCACAGACAGTCATTGCCCAGCCCCCGCGCCCACCCCCTCCACAGACAGTCATTGTCCAGCCCCCGTGTCCATCCCCCCTCCGCAGACAGTCATTGCCCAGCCCCGCGCCCACCCCCTCCACAGACAGTCATTGTCCAGCCCCCGTGTCCATCCCCCCTCCGCAGACAGTCATTGCCCAGCCCCGCGCCCACCCCCTCCACAGACAGTCATTGTCTGCCCCGCGCCCACCCCCTCCACAGTCATTGCCCAGCCCCGCGCCCACCCCCTCCGCAGACAGTCATTGCCCAGCCCCCGCACCCATTTCCCCCTCCACAGACAGTCATTGCCCAGCCCCCGCGTCCATCCCCCCTCCACAGACAGTCATAGCCCAGCCCCGCGCCCACCCCCTCTACAGACAGTCATTGTCTGCCCCGCGCCCACCCTCTCACAGACAGTCATTGCTTGCTCCTGCCTCCCCAGACAGTCAAGTTCAGATTGTAAGCATGCGCCTCCTAATCCAGCCACCACATATTCAGTCTGCTCCTATTTATAACAGCACAAGTGAATCCCCAGTTAATGGAATATAACTAATAGATGATTGACACTCCCTCCGTAACAGCGCTGTGGATGTGCCTATGCCACATGAACTGCAGCAGCTTAAGAGGGTGGTTTGCCAACATTTTCTCAAGGACTCTTCAGGATGGGCAATAAATTCTTTGTCCACAATGAAAGGTGAGAAGCAAGGGGGTGAAAGATTATCAGGAGTTCAAGTTACAGCCATGATCCTGTTGAATGGTGGAGCAGGCTTGAGGGGCTGAGTGGCCTACTCTTGCTCCTAGTTTGTATGAATATTTGTGTGTTTGTATGATGCCCACATTCTATGAATGAATCAAAATAATTGACTGATGTGTTTCCCAACCTTACAACAGGGAGTGACTGCAATCCAAAATCATCAATTTTGAAGTGCTTTGGGATGTCTTGGGGTTGTGCAAGTTGCTACAAATTCGTTTCTTCATCCTTCCTATAAAATAGTCCTCTGGATGAATTTGTGGAAAGCTAATGAGAAGTCAAACGCATGTAGTAGTAATCCAAACCACACATCACTTGAAATCCTATTTCCCAATAATTAGGATGGAAGAACATACTTGGATTTGTGTAAAGCCTTGCGGAGTGATCTCAAAACGTTTTGTCAAGCAAACCCTGTTGCCAATTTGCATACAGCAAGATCCCATAAACAGCAACTGGACAAATGAGCAGTCAGCTAGTTTTTGGTGCTATCCAGGAGGGAGGCATACTTACCGAGTGAGCTGCTTTCCTACTGAATATTTGTGAGGAATTCTTTCCAACTACCTAAGCAGACCCATTTTGGTTTAGCATTGCATCTAAATAATAACACCTCCGACAATATCACATTCCCTCAGTACTGTGATGAATTTCGACCTGGATTGTGTGCTCAGGTCAATAGTAGAGCTGGAATCTGCTGATCGCAGACGAGATTCACTCTCATTAAGCCGCGCTGGCACAATCTGCTTCACATCTAGAATAAAGATTGTATCCGAGTTATCACTCATGGGCCAGGTTCCCTGTTTCTGCTCTTGGTAACCCCAAGAATTTTTTTCTGTTTATCGCAAATATCTGAAAATCCTGGACCAGCCAGCGCAGAAGCAGAAAGCCCCACAAACAGCAATATATCAGATATACAGCACAGAAACAGGCCATTCAGCCCAAGCAATTCATACTCCAGTCAAGCCTCTTCCCATCTTTCCCCATCTAAATCTATTATTGTCACCTTCTACCTGCACTGAAGTGCATTTATGTAGTAACTATCAGAGCTGCAGGATGTCCTAATGTTCTTCACAGCAAATTAAATACTTGTTGTGAAGTGAAGGCATTGTTGTAACGGAGGTTGTAAATGGTTAGCCAGTTTTCACACAGCAACACTATCTACATCCTGAGCGTTACCATTGAGCAGAAACTGAACTGGACTAGCCATATAAATACTGTGGTTACAAGAGCAAGTCAGCAGCTGAGAATCCTACGGCAAGTAACTCACCTTCTGACCCCCCAAAGCCTGTCCACAATCTACAAAGCACAAGTCAGGAGTGTAATGGAATACTCTCCACTTTCCTGGATGAGTGCAACTTCAACAATACACGAGAAGCTCGGCACTATCCAGGACAAAGCAGCCCATCCACAAACATTTACTTCCTCCACTACTGATGAATAGTAGCAGCAGTGTGTACCATCTACAAAGTGCACTGCAGAAACTCATCAAGCCTCCTTAGACAGCACCTTGCACATCTGCAACCACTCCCATCTAAAAGGATAAGGGCAGCAGATATCTGGGAACACCACTACCTGCAAGTTCCCCTCCAAGCCACTCACTATACTGACTTAGAAATATATTGCCATTCCTTCACTGTCACTAGGTCAAAACCCTGGAATACCCTCCCTAACAGCACTGTGAGTGTACCTACACCTCATGGATTGCAAATGTCTAAGAAGGTGGCTCGTCACTATTCTCTCAAGGGCAATTAGGGTTGGCCAATAAATGCTGGACTAGCCAGTGACTCCCCTATCCCGAATGGCCTCTTTCTGCACAGTAGGGATTCTATAGTTCTATGGAGTAGATTGGTCATTGACAGACCTCCGGAAGAATGAGCATAACCTCACACTGCCTCTCTCTCTCTCTCTCAAACATGGCCCCTTTAATTTCAAGAGGCTGATTCTTTACTTTGCCCCATGATTTAACAGAGCCTGTGTCAGGGTCAGGGTTTGGGGACAGGTGGGCAAAGCTGCTGTTGTGCTTGGAGTGAAACTAAGGCTGAGACCAGGGGTAGGAGAGCTGGGGTCAGAGTCCAGATGGTAACAGGCTGGAGGTTCATCGATCATGGTGGTAATCATACATACCAAGCCCATTGGTCAGGGGGAGATCACAAACTCCAATTAAGGTTCTTGTCGCATTTCAAAATGAAAATACTGGACATAAAAGCTTCTGGGGCCAAATAGAGACCAGAGCAGCTGGAAAGCGGATTGTCCAGAATAAAATAAAATCTTTTATGACCATCTGTGAGGGCAGATGGAGCCTCAGTTAAGTATCTTGTCCAAAAGATGATTGTCTGTTTTATGAAGACACCTAATGTGAGATAACAGATCCCCAAACTCGGGCATTAATTGATGGCTTGGAGTCAGTGGGCAGAGGAAACACTAGGGAGAGACAGTGAACCACCTTGGGGGACATTTGTTGGTATTTTATAACTGCAGGTTCCACACGTGTCAGCGAGCTGCAGGGGCAGAAGGCACAACTCCCAGAGTACCAAAAAATTCAATCACGTCATGCATTCGCTGTGGCACAGATAGTTCCTGGAAAATTTGGGTCTTTCAAGCCATCAATCTGTAAACAGCCAAAGGAGTCAATATTATGTCTGCCGATGGACTGGGCTGATTTGCATGCACAAACTCAACAGAAATAATTGAGCTTCTTACTCGGTTCAAATGGCCTGTCAGCAATCAAAGACCAGCAGCGTGAACCAGACCTGGGCCCAGTGGCAGCATCCTTGCCACCCACACATAACTCAAGCTGACTCTCTGGTGCAGCACTGAGAGAGTGTTACCCTGTCAAAGATGCTGTCTTTCAAGTGGCATGTTATAATGAGGCTCTTGTCCGCCCTCTGTTGGATGTCAATGTTGCCATGGGGCTATTTAAAAAAGAGGACTTGGCATTCCCCTGGTCAATATTTGTCCCTCAACCAACATCAATAAAGTAGGTGATCTGGTCACTATCACATTGGTTGCATAGCTAATTGGTTGTATTGCATTTTGGATATGCTGAGATTGTGAAAGATACTGTGTAAATGCAAGTTTGTTCTGTCCTGGAGCTACTTGTCACAGTGAAGAGCGAAGCCGTGCTTCTTTTGTTGGAATAAATACCTTAAGCATCAAGAATTTGGAATAAGAATAAGAAAGATATTCAGAAAGAGTATCAACTGATGAGGGAATCATGTGTGCCTAGCCAGTCAGTGAGCCTAATGCTTGTTCTCCCAGGGTTTATAGGCTTGTGCCAATGTCGCCATAGACATTTGGTCCCATATCTTCAGCTCTGATGATATTGATTAAATCTGGGTCCAATTTGTCTTCGAATATTGCTCTTGAAGATAAATGACCTGCAGTTGTTCTGTAGACAGACCCTGAGCAGAGCCAGTGTACATTCTATTTCAGAGAGCTGTTTGTTGGAGCTTATGGCAGTTGATGCAATGGATCCTTCCTGTGAAATACGATGCTGAATTCTGTGACCTTTTAACTGAGACTCGTATTGCTCCTCTAGATACTAATTGCAGCGGAAGAATTCTTGCGGGATTGGACTTTTAGTATTCTGTTGCGATGGACATTTCCAGAAAAGACACTGCTGTAGAATTCCTGTAACATTCCTACGGGAATAATACCCCACTCTCACTCAGCAGTCAATGATGTCTCGCACCGAGTTCTGGTCTTACTTAACTTGTTTGTTGTAATCCCTCACATTATACTGCACCTCCGTACTTTCCCCAACCTCGAAACATATTTCCGAACATTTTCCCCACGTTTACACTTCTCTATCCCGAATCCATTTCCACAGGTTTAGTCTGTTAAGTATCTGTTTTATTGGTTAATATTTCTTTAGATGGGAAACGTTTGAGGTTAAAGACCTCTAGTTTATCAAGCCATTTCTCCATAGGTCCCACTGTTTCCCTGACTACTGTTTGCTATGATGAGTCTTCATAGAAGTATTTTACATTGTGCTTTCTTTATTCAGTTAGTATTGTTGTCTTAGTTTGTGACCAGCTTTTTAACCTGCTTAAGTTTACTCTTGTCTAACCAAGGATTTATACTTGATAGAAGTTTGATCTTTCTTTATTCCCACATTGATATCCTGTTGTCCATGTTAGTTTCCATGTTTCTACCAAAGTTAGTTTCATGTGTGCGCGTATGCATGCGTGCATATGCATGTGTGTGCATGCATATTGTGTGCGTGCGTGTGTATGCATTTGTGTATGTGTGTGTGCATGCGTATTGTGTGCATGTTGTGTGTGTGTTGACCAGTTGAGTGTAAAATAACCACAGAACAGATGATAAGAACATAAGAACTAGGAGCAGGAGTAGGCCATCTGGCCCCTCGAGCCTGCTCCGTCATTCAATAAGATCATGGCTGATCCTTTCATGGACTCAGCTCCACTTACCCACCCGCTCACCATAACCCTTAATTCCCCTACTGTTCAAAAATGTATCTATCCTTGCCTTAAAAACATTCAATGAGGTAGCCTCAACTGCTTCACTGGGCAGAGAATTCCACAGATTCACAACCCTTTGTGTGAAGAAGTTCCTCCTCAACTCAGTCCTAAATCTGCTTCCCCTTATTTTGAGGCTATGCCCCCTCGTTCTAGTTTTACCCGCCAGTGGAAACAACTTCCCTTCTTCTATCTTATCTATTTCTTTCATAATCTTATATGTTTCTATAAGATCTCCCCTCATTCTTCTGAATTCCAATGAGTATAGCCCCAGTCTACTCAATCGCTCCTCATAAGCCAACCCTCTCAACTCCGGAATCAACCTAGTGAATCTCCTCTGTACCCCCTCCAGTGCCAGCATATCCATTCTCAAGTAAAGAGATCAAAACTGTACACACTACCCCAGGTGTGGCCTCACCAGCACCTTATACAGCTGCAACATAACCTTGCTGTTTTTAAACTCCATCCCTCTAGCAATAAAGGACAAAATTCCATTTGCCTTCTTAATTACCTGCTGCATCTGCAAACCAACTCCTTGAGATTCCTGCACAAGGACATCCAGGTCCCTCTGCACAGCAGCATGCTGCAATTTCTTACCATTTAAATAATAGTCCATTTTGCTGTTATTCCTACCAAAATGGATGATGGATGGATCACTCCGGGAATTACCTACAAAAAGAGAAAGTTACTGACACATACACACATAAAGACGAGTTATAGATGAAGACATAATACTTCTAAACAAAAATTTAAATTAGTCCATAGTCGGTGCAGACCTGGTATGTTTTGAAGTCAAGGTGTTGCATTGTTTGAAGTGAAGGTCTTGAGGTTGCAGAGATGTCACTGCAGCTGTGATAGCTTCCATGGTTGAATTGCTAGAGGTTGCTTTCATAGGTAGCTTAGTAAATGGAACCAGATAGAGAGTGGGAAAGGAGTTTATTTTGTTCTCGTTCAAGGAACTATAATATAAGGGAGTGTTCAGCAGAGCAAGAGTTAATGTAGGGCTGGAGAACTGTACTGAGCATAGTATGATGTAGAGTCGCATGATAGTAGATTGTAGTAGAGTCTGGAAGGTGCCAGGATGGAGACAGCACCCATACAGGGTTGTAGCTTGGAGATGCATATAATTATTGGTTACCAATAAAGTGTTTATGTTCAACCATACAAGCCTCCAGACTTCTTAGTGAAACATCTTGCAACAGGAACTGTGGTGTGGCCCTTTTTCAGTCTGCTTCATTATAGTAGTTCAATGGCTATGCTTGTTGGTCTCTCTCTCCCAGTGTTGAGGTTTCTTTTTCCTCTCTCAGCTCCTTCCCCTTTTCAATGCTTTTTGCAGGAACTAAGGTGGCCACTATTATCATGTAACCATCCAAGTCATCTCCCAAATAAGGCATTGACACATCAAACTGGAACATAAAGCTAGTTCTGTAATGTCGTAAAAACCCATCTGGTTTGCTAATGTCCTTTAAGGAAGGAAATCTGCTGTCCTTACCTGGTCTGGCCTACATATGACTCCAGATCCACAGTAATATGATTGACTCTTAACTGACCACTGAAATGGTCCAGGAAGTTACTCAGTTCAAGGACAATTAAGGGTAAGGCACCAGATGCTGGTACTTGCCAGCGATGCCCACATTCCATGAAATAATAAAGGCAAAAAAAGAATTTTCTCTGGCCAGTGAGCCAGACCTCCAACTAATCTGTTAGATCTTCTGGGTTTGTGCTAAATTTCACAACCCTCCTAGGTTATCAAGAATATGGGGAAATAACATTAAAATTGGAACTGGATCATTCAGGAGGGTCTGTTTCTCTCAGAGGGTGGTGACTACGTGGAATTTTCTCCCCCAGTGGAGGCTGGGTCAGTGAAATTATTCAAGGCTGAGTTAGACAGGCTTTTGATTGACAAGCGAATGAAGAGATTAGGGGCAGGCAGGAAAGTGGAGCTGAGACCACAATCAGATCGGCCATGATCTTATTGCAGGATGGAGCAGGTTCATAGGGCCGAATGGCTTCCTCCTACTGCTAAAGTCCTGTGTTCCTATGTTCCTCTTCCTGAGGTAGACTGGGACATTTCTTTTGGGGACTATGCTGTTATCTATGTGTCCAGTCACTTTTTGACCTTTGAGATAATAATGAAATTAAAGCTATCCCTGCAAACCTATCAAGGTGATCACATTGGCCATGTATTTTCAATAGCCCCTGGCCATTGATTTCAGCTCGAGTCTGATTCCTAATCTAGAAACCAGTTAAAAAATCTTTGGTGAACTTACATAGAGTTCACAGTATAGAAACAGATTTATTAATGCTGGAGTTTATGTTGTACATGAGTCTCCTGCTGCCCCTCTTTATCTAATCCTATCATCACAATCTTCTATAACTTTCTCCCTCCTAATTTTATCTATCTTCCCCTTAACTTCATCTGTACTATTCACTTCAGCTTCATCTCACTTCTTGCCATATTCTTAGCGTTCTCTCTGTAAATCTACTCTTGGATTTACCAGGAACGAGCTGCCTTCTAGTTTTGGCCTCCCCCTAAGTGGAAATTTTGTCTACCCAATCAAACTCCTTCATAATCTTACAGATCTCCAAACCTCAGTCTTTGTTGAGGAAAGAACCCCAGCTTGCTCAGCCTTTCCTGATAAGTATTTCCTCTTGTGTTCTGGTATTATTCATGTGAATCTTTTGTTAGTAGAAGGATCTGGTACCTAAAGAGTTAACATGGGACTGAGTCACTCTCACATGGTGACAGAAACAGGAATATGACCTTGAACTAAGGCCAATCTAGAGATTGGTAGCAATATGCAAGGACCTAGTATGAGGTCCTCTCCATACCTTTACCCTCTGCTGTAAATATGTAGTGTTAAATATTTAGATGGTTGCATGATTGCTTTAAGGGCCGTAGACATGATTTGATAGTGACATTATTGGGGTGTTTCACAAGCCAGGGTTTAGTTTTATTTTCTACTCTGCACAGGCAACAGCTCCGACAATAAACTTGTTATTGTTATTTTGAATCTATGTGTGCAAACCACGAGTGGGATTTTTCGTCCTCACTCATCCTGAAACCATAAAATCCCACCCTAGGTAAATGGATCTTCCCATGTTCCGCCCCTTGCCCGCTCCAATTCCCATGGCACACGGGGCAGTAAAATTCAAGCCCACGTCTTTTTCTTTTTGTTTAAAACCCACAGCCCTTAACATAGTGAGGACAGTTTATGTACATAGTTCAGGACTTCCTTGTAACTTCAACAAGACTGCTTCATTGTGTCCTAACAGTACACATCAGGCAGCATAAATTGGTGTGTGGCTTCCGCAATGCATGGAGACTAGAACTGATCACAGTATTCCAAGTGTGTTTTAGCCAAAGTATTCATACCACTTGAAACATCTCTGAAATTCAATTCTATCCCTCCAGAAATGAACCCCAGTGCTTTGTTTGTCTTTTTAATGGGTTCATTAACCTGATTTAATCTGACCACTTGAGTGCCTGTTACCATGTTATCATCTGGATAGAAATATACTTTGTCTTAGCCATAACATTCTCTCCTCTGAGTCAAACCACTCTCCAGACTGTCCCGGCTGATGGGGACCTGAGGTCTGGCTACAGTCTCTGGGCTGATATACTTACATTAATTGGGTGTGGGTGTCTCTTCCCCGCTCATTCCCGGGGATGTGGGATGGGGATGGGAATCCTCCCATTCTATCAGACTGTCGGCCGGGATACAGATATTTGGGCACAAAACAGGAGTGTTCACATTGAGGACTGTGAGATTGTGAATCCTTTCCACTTTGTCAAACAACCCTCCAAAGTAGAAACAACATCTGCATGTCCTGAGTTGTCATCCATTAAGTCTGTCAATCAGGACCAAAAATCAATAAGGAATCAATGCTGCTAAGTAAAGATTGGTGAATTGGATTTGTTAGCTGCTATGACTCAGCAAGCTTCACCTCACCATTGTTACCTTTCCCAAAGGATGTCCTTGGGTTATCGCCATTTATTGGTGTTCTTCAGGAACTAGAATAATGATGTAGCTCCACATCATCATTTGGGAGATTTTACACAATGTATTTTCTCAGGTTCAGCACCTCTGCTCACATCTGTAAGTGAATCTCAAATGCACTATGTCCTGGAGGGTATATCTCACTGCCAAATATCAAGTTCTATGGTAGCAGCTGGGCCTGTGATCACCACCTGGAACCCTTACTCCATCTAGTGGCGGCCAAAATATTTCACATATCACCACATACATTCCCTCTCTTTACCAGCATGACCAACCATCCCCTATTTTACAGGATTGTCCTGTATTTGATGCCACTGTTCCATATCCCATATCGAATGTTGCTGGGACGCTGCTTTACCTGCAACTTGATCCCTTAAATCTTGTGCATGTGCAGTACCGCTCTCTTCCTGTTCTCCTGCTCTCACATCACTGACAACCCCTCCCCATCCCAGCCCACTCTCACATCCCTGGTATCAAACCCCCTCACAGCCCGAGCTAAACCATAGAACCCATAGAAAAGTTACCGTGAAGAAAGAGGTAATTCAGCCCACCATGTCTGCCTTAACCAAGACAGAAGAAAAAGAAACTAGCCCCTCATTTTAATCCCACTTTCCTGCATTTGCTCTGTAGCCTTGCAGATACAGGGACCTTTTAAATGAGTTGAGTGTTTCAGCCACAACCACCAAATTAATAAATTCCAGGCGCCCATCACCCTCTGGGTATGAACGCTTTTCCTCATGTCCGCTTTATTCCTTCTACCAATCACCTTAAATCTATGCCCCCTGGTAATTGAACCTTCAGCTTGGGGAAACATGTCTTTCCTGTATATCCAGGCCCCTCATTGTTTGTACATCTCAATTTGGTTTTCTTTCATTCATTTGTGGGACATGGGCGTCGCTGGCTGCCCAACATTTATTGCCCATCCCTAGTTGCCCTTGAGAAGGTGGCGGTGAGCTGTCTTCCTGAATCGCTGCAGACAACCTGCTGTGGGTCGACCCACAGTGCTGTTAGGGAGAGAATTCCAGGATTTTGACTCAGTGACAGTGAAGGAATATTTCCAAGTCAGGATGGTGAGTGGTTGGAGGGGAATGTGTGGTGGTTGTGTTCCCATTTATTTGTTGCTCTTGTCCTTCTAGATGGAAGTGGTTGTGGGTTTGGAAGGTGCTGTTTAAGGATCTTTGGTGAATTGCTGCAGTGCATCTTGTAGATAGCACACACTGCTGCTACTGAGCATCGGTGGTGGAGGGAGTGGATGTTTGTAGATGTGGTGCCAATCACATCCACCCTAATGAAAATGAGGAGAGGCAGTAGGGTGATGGTATTGTCACTGGACTTAAAAGTTTAATAATGACAATGAAACCATTGTTGATTGTCGTAAAAACCCATCTGGTTCACGAACGTCCCTTACCTCGTCTGGTTTCCAGGTCCACAGAAATGTAGTTGACTCTCAAATGCCCTCTGAAATGGGGGGCAGTTAGGGACGGGTGATAAATGCTGAGTTAGCGAGCAACGCACACATCCCGCAAATGAATTTAAAAGAGACACTAGCCTTTCCATTCCCTCCCCATAACTGCAGTTTACAGGCCCTGGCAACATTCTTGTAAATCTCCTCTGTCCTTCCTGTAATGTGGTGACCGGAACTGAATTCAAAATTCCAACTGACCAGTGTTTTATACGGTCCCATCATTACACCCCAGCTTTTATATTCAATACCTCACCCAAGAAAGAAAAGTATTCCATCTCTTTATGGATCACCTTGTCCTGCCACCTGCAAGCACCCATGCTCTCAGAGTCCTGGCTGCACCCCCATACCAGACTGTCCTCCAATCCAGGAGAGTTGGTGTCACCCATCCCTTTATGGAAGACAAAATGAAAAGCACTCAGACACACATTAAAAAAAAATTTGTGAGCAGTTTTTGCTATGAGAGAACTTAATTTCTCTACATTCCTTGGCTATGAGAGAAAGGAAAGCTCTGACCATTCTGCAGAGCTAAGTGAGGTTTAATCATTAAAGTAGAGGCAACTTCCTTTTTGCAATCTCCTGGACATAGTGGAGCCTCTGAATCAGGCTGGCTGTCACCTTCTGGATGAGGCGCCAAGCCAAGGTCTATCTAATAGAGTCGTAAAGTACAGAAGAGGCCCTTTGGCCCATTAACTCTGCACCGACAAAACTATACTAAATCTACACTAATCCCACTTTCCAGCACTTGGTCCATAGCCTTGAATGTTACGACGTTTCAAGTGCTCATCCATGTATTTTTTTAAAGTTGTGAGGTTTCCCACCTATACTATTCTCCCAGGCAGCGCATTCCAGGCTTCTACCACCCTCTGGCTGAAAAATTCTTTCCTCAAATCCCCCCTAAACCTCCTGCTCCTCATCTTAAAATAATGCCCCACATCATTGACCCTTCAACCAAGGGGAACAGCTGCTTCCTGGCCACCTTGTCCATGTCCCTCATAATCGTATACATCTCAATCAGGTCCCCGTCAGCCTTCCCTGCTCTAAAGAAAACAACCTGAGCCTATCCAGCCTCTCTTCATAGCTCAAATCCTCCATCCCAGGCACCAGCCTGGTGAATCTCCTCTGCACTCTCTCCAGTGCATTCTTCCTATGGCAAGGTGACCAGAACTGCATACAGTACTCCAGCTGTGGCCACGTTTTGTACAGTTCCAACATAACCTCCCTGCTGTTACATTCTTTGCCGCAACTGATAAAGGCAAGTGTCCCATATGTCTTCTTACCTACTCTATTCACCTGTCCTGCTGTAGTCCTGAGGGAGTGCTGCACTGCCAGAGGTGCTGTCTTTCAGATGAGTTATTAAACCGCGGCCCTGCCTGCTCGGGTGGATGTAAGAAGTTGTTGTGGAACTATTTTGAAGTAGAGAGGGGGATGTACCCCCAGTGCCCTGGCCAATATTTCTTCCTCAATGTCACAAGAGGAAAGCAGATTATCTGGCCATTGTCACATTGCTATTTCTGGTAGTTTGCTCAGTGTAAATTGGCTGTTGAATTTCCTACATTCCCACAAATTTCAAAAAACGTTTAATTGGCAGTAAAACACTTTAGACGTTTGGAAACTGTGATATAAATGAAAGTTTTCCCTTAACACCCAACATCAGTAAATCAGATTAGCTGATCATCATCACATTCTGTTTGCGGGACGTTGTTGTGTGAACAAATAACTGAGAGGATTGAGCCAAGCCGTGCTCAGCACCTCGTGCAGAAGGCAGCACCTCCAACAGCGCAGCACTCTCTAGGTGGGGCACTGCAGCCGGGATTTTGCGCACAATTCATCGGAGTAGGGCTGGAGCACACAAGCACCTGACTAGGAGGTGAGGGTGCTGGCAAGCTGAGCCACAGCTGGCCAGGTGTGTCCGTGCTGCATGACTGTAAGTGAGCGAGGGCTCACAGGCTGTGCTATGAACACAGCTTGGGGGAGCTCTGCTTGCAACAACTCACTGCGGCGCGAATGGGATGGAAGGTGTGAATGTGGAAGCAGAACGGGTGGCACTGAAATCTCTGCCAGGCTGTGAATTATTGTCTAACTCCAGCCTTGTGATTTTACTTGTAGATGACGGTCCTTACGCAAAGGGGAGGAAAGAAACGGCCGCAGCAGAAACGACAGTGTGCTCGAGGAGGCAGAGCATACCAGGTAGGGAACGGATTTCAGTGTGGCACCAGAGTGTTCCATCCTTACCTCAGCTTCCCGTTCCTCAGGGCACTGACCCCCTAGCCACCGAGTGGATGCTGCACTCAATGGAGGGGGTTGACTTGGCTGACTGGGAGGGGGTCGGGAGGAGGTTGGGTGGCAGGGGCACAAACCAGAGATTTGGTCAGGTGGCGAGGTGGGGACTGAGCTTGGGGAACACTGACTGACTGAGAGCCGAGGTTAGGCCCAGAAGCGCACAGGACTCACTGACTGATGGACAACAGATCATCCTCTGAGTGAAACAGAGGCAAAGAAAAACCACAATGGAGGACCTACAACTGGCTGGAGAGTTGTTGGGGATGTGAGATGGGGTGGGGGTGTGAGGTAGGGTCGGGGTATCAATGTCCTCTCCAACTGCTCTCCCTCCCTTGAACTGGCTGTGTCTCTGAACTCACCATGTCAGCAAAGAACAGAGAACAGTACAGCACAGGAAAACAGGCCCCTCCAAGCCTGTGCCGCTCCTTGGTCCAACTAGACCAACCGTTTGTATCCCTCCATTCCCAGGCTGCTCATGTGACTATCCAGGTAAGTCTTAAATGATGTCACCGTGTCTGCCTCCACCACCCTACTTGGCAGCGTATTCCAGGCCCCCACCACCCTCTGTGTAAAAGACATCCCTCTAATATCTGAGTTATACTTCGCCCCTCTCACCTTGAGCCCGTGACCCCTCGTGATCGTCACTTCTGATCTGGGAAAAAGCTTCCCACCGTTCACCCTATCTATCCCCTTCATAATCTTGTACATCTCTATTAGATCTCCCTTCATTCTCCGTCTTTCCAGGGAGAACAACCCCAGTTTACCCAATCTCTCCTCATAGCTAAGACCCTCCATACCAGGCAACATCCTGGTAAACCTTCTCTGCACTCTCTCTAAAGCCTCCACGTCCTTCTGGTAGTGCGGCGACCAGAACTGGACGCAGTACTCCAAATGTGGCCTAACCAGCATTCTATACAGCTGCATCATCAGACTCCAGCTTTTATACTCTATACCCCGTCCTATAAAGGCAAGCATACCATATGCCTTCTTCACCATCTTCTCCGCCTGTGTTGCCACCTTCAAGATTTGTGGACTTGCACACCTAGGTCCCTCTGTGTTTCTATACTCTTAATGGCAAGTGGACATTGTGGATGGCACTGCATCATATTTTGTGTCAGTGCCCGTATTTGGCACAGATTTTATGGAGGGCACAGTGGATGCCACCCTGAGACACTGGGTGTCCACCTCTGGGCAGTCCGTGTCTTTGCAGCACTTGGTGAGCTCTGTGGCCTGAGTTTATTCGACCTTTGGCAGTGGTGCAGCTCCCTAAGCTGCACATTGACTGATTGTAGAATGTCAGAGCCCAGGCCCTGCTGCCTGATGATAGAGGTGCACAAACTTTAAACAAAGGCAGGAATTGCTGCAATTCCTCAGGCAGGCCAGGCCACATCTGTGGAAAGGTTAATAGAGTTCATATTGCAAATGTTGACCTGAAACATTAGCTCAGTTCCTCTCTCTGCAGAAGCTGCCCCACCTGCCGAGTATTTCCAGCATCTGCCATCTTTGGTGCAGAGTTCCAGCAGCATTTGGCCATGTCAGATCATTGAGTGTTGTGTTTTGTATTTACTTTCATTCAAATCCAAGAGGTGAAAAGCAGGAGACTGCTCCTCATTCTCAGGTATAGTTGCCAATCTGTTTTTAGACCAGAATATTTGATCTCCTTATTACTGCCTTGGTGCAATGTGAACACCGCTCTAACCTGAGCAGATAATCAGCAAAAGCCCGAGAGGGTAGATGAGAGAATTAGTTTTTTAATGCAGCGAGTTGTTATTCTCTGGAATGTATCTGAAAGATTGGGAGAAGCAGATTCAATCCTAACTTTTTTATTTGTTGATGAGATGTGAGCATCGCTGGCTGGGCCAGCATTTATTGCCCATCCCTGCGGCATTTAAGAGTTGCTGTGGATTACATGTAGGTCAGACCAGGTAAGGATGGCAGATTTCCTTCCTTAAAGAACATTAATGAATCAGACGGGTTTTTATGACAATCGACAATGGTTTCATGGTCATCATTAGACTTTTAATTGCATTTTTTAAAAATTTGAATTCAAATCTCACCACCTGCCATGGTAGGATTTGAACCCAAGAACCCAGAGCATTACCCTGGGTTCCTGGACTACTAGTCCAGTGACAATACCATTATGCCACTGCATCCTCTAGCTTTCAAAAGGAATTGGATATTCAGACCAGAGTGAATGGTCCTAATTCAAAGAGCACAGTGGGTTAACTGGGCTAGTTCAGTGTCTTGTGAATCGGTGGGTCTGATTGCGGGTGAGACAGTCAAACACCAGTGTGAATATCGCTGTTTGTGTCTCCATTAACAGAGGAGCTGAAGGGAGTCACGGTGGTGGAACTCATCAAGAGAGAAGGCTGCACTCTGGGGCTGACAATATCCGGTGGGACTGACAAAGATGGCAAGCCACGAGTTTCTAACCTACGACCTGGAGGGTTAGCGGCCAGGTAAGGCAGAGAATCAATTGATTCCATTGTTATATTCGGTTTGGAACTTGATTTTACATCCGCATTGCTTTTTCTTTTATAATAATAGGGTAATAACGCATAACAGTTCCTCGTCTGAAACATGTGTGGAGTGTCCTATCCCACAGGTGGATTCAGATATCTGCAAGAGAAGGTGAATTCTTGTATTTGATGACATGCAGAGTGGATTGGGCAATACCCGTATCAGCTCCAGGTGCTGGTGTGAGCAGCATGGACAACTCTGGCCATTTTGAATATTTAATGGGCTGAATATTATAGGGATAGTGGGGGGTGGGAGTGGTTGCTGCAGCTGGCTCACCCACCCCTAGAAGTAAAGTTGATGTGGAGCTGAACCAAAGCCACTAATATGCTGTGGATGGGCTGACCAAGGAACGGGTGAGATTTTAAAAAGTATTCTTTCCTGGCACGTGTATGCTGCTGGCTAGATCGGCATTTTGCCCATCCCTCATTGCCCTTGAGAAGGTGCTGGTGAGCTGCCTTCTTGAACCATTGCAGTGTTGTTAGGGAGGGAATTCCAGGATTTTGACCCAGCGACAGTGAAGGAATGGTGATATATTTCCAAGTCAGGATGGTGAGTGGATTGGAGGGGAACTTCCAAGTGATGGTGTCTGCTGCGGGAGGAAGTTCGGTTCTCGGGAGTTACTGGCCAGTCCAGTTATCTGATAACTCCCACCAGCCCCTGATGCGTAAAGGATGCATTAGTGAGCACTGCCAGGACTGCAACAGGGAACAAGAAGGAACAATGGATTCCTGGGAACAGGTAAGTCTGGGATATTGGTCGAGGAGGGGTGACAGGGGGCTTGGGGTGTTTAAAGCTGCAGACGGTTGGAAGAAAGGGGGGGGGTTTAAATTAGGGGAGCAACACTCCGATCCACAAAGGGAGGCCCTCAAAGGTAGAACACCCCCCTTCCTTTCAGACCTCTGGAGATTTTATTTAAAATCCGCTCATGTTCTGCTGCCTATGACAAATATTATGTGGCGTGGGCAGCGTATTATCAGGGAAAATTGACTTGGTAACAAGCCTAATGGATGCTTAATTATCTAATTAAGTATGCCAAGCGGGCTGTCAATTTTGCCTCCTATACCTCATACTGAGGTGTTGAGCTCAGGGGTGGGTGGGCATCTGGCCTGTTGTATGTCTTCCCCCCGCCCCCCAAAAGCATGCTCAGTAAAGCATGTGCAATGCAGCTGACTTAAAGTCTTGTTTGAAAATGGCACCTCTGAGAGTGCACGCTCCCTCAGTATTGCACTGAAGCAACATCCCAACTTTATTTGCTCCCGGCCATCGTGGGATTTCAATCCACGATTTGGTGACTCAGAGGGCAGGTTGTGACTGACTGGGCCTCTGCTGAC
Organism: Mustelus asterias; assembly: GCF_964213995.1. Taxonomy (NCBI): domain Eukaryota; kingdom Metazoa; phylum Chordata; class Chondrichthyes; order Carcharhiniformes; family Triakidae; genus Mustelus; species Mustelus asterias. The sequence continues at coordinate 98,097,836 of NC_135803.1, read as the reverse complement.
TCTCACAGCTCACAGGGTATCTGTGCCACTAGTGAGTCAGCGGGCGTGAGTTCATGGCCCACTCCAGTCTCCCTCTTAAAGCCAAGCAATTCCCCAAAGGAGAGACAGATTGCAGTTCAGCTCCCACTGCAGGATCTCAGGTGATCGGAATGCAGGCGGAGAATCAGGTGACTTCTGTTCCCATTCTCCAAACCTGCTCCCAGTTAGCAAGTTTTTATTATGTTGGGAGTGATTCACCCTGGAGAGAGAAAGAGAGAGAGAAAGAGAGAGCAGCAAGCATTCAAAATATGCACCCCAACAAAACATCAATGAACTACAAAAAGGCTGGAGAATCTCTCTCTGATAGCTGACTCCCCTGCTCTCAGCTTGCCTGTGAAGAACACTCAGTTGGCCAGTGCACTGGCGGAGCATGCTTGGCATAGCCCGTACCATGGGAGGAGTGGGCATCTGGGTGAACTGAATCATGGGAGGAATGGGCAGCTGGTTGAACTCAATCATGGGAGGAGTGAGCGTCTGGGTGAATTGAATCATGGGAGGAGTTGGCATCTGGGTGAATTCAATCATGGGAGGAGTTGGCATCTGGGTGAACTCAATCATGGCAGGAGTGGACGTCTGGGTGAACTTAATCATGGGAGGAGTGGATGTCTGGGTGAACTGAATCATGGGAGGAGTTGGCGTCTGGGTGAATTGAATCATGGGAGGAGTGGATGTCTGGGTGAACTGAATCATGGGAGGAGTTGGCGTCTGGGTGAATTGAATCATGGGAGGAGTTGGCATCTGGGTGAATTGAATCATGGGAGGAGTTGGCATCTGGGTGAACTCAATCATGGGAGGAGTGGACGTCTGGGTGAACTTAATCATGGGAGGAGTGGATGTCTGGGTGAACTGAATCATGGGAGGAGTTGGCGTCTGGGTGAATTGAATCATGGGAGGAGTGGATGTCTGGGTGAACTGAATCATGGGAGGAGTTGGCGTCTGGGTGAATTGAATCATGGGAGGAGTTGGCTTCTGGGTGAACTGAATCATGGGAGGAGTGGACATCTGGATGAATTGCACCATGGGAGAAGTTGGCATCTGGGTGAATTGCACCATGGGAGGAGTGAGCACCTACGGCAGAAAAGCGGAAGGAGCCAGAGGCTGGAATAAAATAACAGAGCAAAGCAGAAATTCTCGAATCACACACTCCTCCTCCAGATTAACTTGTTTCATGTGGATTTCTGTTACATGTTCAGCTTTCCCCCAGTGTTGAAAATCCTCAGGCCGTTTATTGTTGTTGTACAACCTGCAACATAAAAGTATTTTGATTAGTGATGGGGAACTCTGGCCCAATCTCCTCTCCCTCCTTCACTTTGTGCTGAGCACTGGATCTGCTGAAACAAAAACTCTTCAATCAATTTATCATTGAAAAAAAACAGTTTGAATTTAATTAAATGCTTGATTGCTTTTTTTTTAGACATTTCTGCAATAGTCAGGTGGAGAGAAGCCAATTCCTGTTTTAAATTATTCCTCCATTTCTCTTCCCATTTCCCTGGAGCTGAGATACAGATTCCATCAGTGTCATTCCTCCAGTGACTTTTTAATTTATTCTTTCACTAAATGTCGGGGGTGCCGGCAGGGCCAGAATTTATTGCCCATCCCTAATTGCCCTTGAGAAGGAGGTGGTGAGCTGCCATCTTGAACCACTGCAGCCCCTGTGTTGTAGGTACACCCACAGTGCTGTTAGGGAGGAAGTTCTAGAATATTGACCCAACCACAGTGAAGGAACAGTGATATATTTCCAAGGAAGAGTGGTGAGTGACTTGGGAGGGGAACTTGCAGGTAGTGGTCTTCCCATGCATCTCCTCCGAGATGGTAGAGGCTGCAGATTTGGAAGGTGCTCTCGAAGGAACCCATTTCTCATCTCTGAACTTGGAGGAGTGACACCAGGATATTCCCCTGCAGGAGGCATCACAACCAGTCAGTTATGCTCTAATGGAAATGGAGCTGTGGCACAGAGCAGCCAAGATCTAACTGAGTGCTGGAATAGGCTTGAGGGGCTGAATGGCCTGCACACGCACCAGTTTCCCTCATACTATCCACAAAATGGCAATAAATAACAGTCGGAGTCAGGTAGATTACTCGCATATTTCTGTCCTATAGACCTCGAGACTGATTAAATCCACCCTCCACCACCTCCCAAGGCTGCTCTTGATAAGCTCAAAGAATTCAGCACTGGTCATGATCCATGTTGCAAATAATTCAATACCTGAATAGCCAGTGAATTTACTCACTGACCCTTCTGAGTGAGATCCCAATGCTGAATCTTCAACTATTTCTGTAAATTGAGCTCCTCTTCTCCCTCAGTAAGTCCTGCTCACTGTTTAACACAAAGAAGAGCAAAGAGGTTCTCCCCAGTATCCTGGTCAATTTTACCACATCCCTCCCCCCTCCCCCGCCCCCCCTCCCCCGCCCCCAACAACCAAGACCTTAAACAGTTGATCTGGTGATTTATCTGCTTGTCTGTTTGTGTGTAACCCGCAGTGTACAAATTAGACATCTCCTTTGCCTCCATTACAGAAACTTATTAGCTGTGAAGTCAGTTTCTGTGGTGGGAAAAAGAGCTTTTATGATTGCAAGATCTGTGGATGTTAATGTCCTGATCTTTTGGATGAGCTTGGATGATACTCAGATTTTCCCTTTCAAGAGCATGTGAGAAAACTTCTCAGGTATATCAGCTGAGGAATGGTCTTTCATGATATTCTGTCAGTGCGCCATCGGGTAGCTTAACTGCTCTTTATTGAGCAAAAAGGCACATTCATTAATTTCTCCTTCAATACCTGTCAACGGAGTTAGCCAAATCTCAAAGGGAAGGCCTGAGATATTTACCTAGACTTGCAGACCTGGAGAGTTTCCAAATGTCATCAGGGCAGGCCTAAGATTTTCATTCCGGCCTGTGGATCCAGAGATTTACCTCTGGCCCAGAGGTTGAGCTGGGAATCCTCTATCCAGCTGACGTGATGAATGAATCTTGGAGCTCACCGTGTGAGGAATTCTGTGCAGGTTTGCCTTCCATGCATTTGTAACCATGTGGTGCCAGCAACTTTTCACCAGTCTGATTTTCCACCCGCCCCTTGTAGGAGCGACCAGCTGAACATTGGAGATTACATCAAGTCCGTTAATGGGATCAACCTGACCAAACTACGGCACAATGAGATTATCAGCTTATTGAAGAACGTGGGGGAACGGGTGGTCCTTGAAGTGGAATATGAGCTTCCCCCTGCTGGTAAGAACCTCATGAACCTTCTGAGCGACTGTTCTTTTCAGTGGAGATTGGCCAGGGTGTCCTGAATCAGAGCTGTAGACTATGGATATATGATGGTGCCGTTACCTTTTTCTGTTCCCATTTCTGATTTTTGGAATGAACAGGGAGAATGAAATGATCCGGGTCAACCTCAGGAACCCCCAAGTCAAGTATATACACAATAATACTCCACCTGCCCTTCCCAATGTTAGGCCACAGTCTCGAGAACAGGACTTCCATTCCAAATCACCAGATACATTAATGAGGCCGTTTGCCTCACGCCGCCTCAGTGTCCCTGAGTCCCAATCCTATTCCAGCAGTGTGATGGTTTACAACTTCACGTATCAGCCTTTCTCTGTGAAGGGGCTGCATCAAAGGCAGCAGCAACTGGTGTGGAATTGACAACTTTTCACTGTTGGCCCTTGTCCACAAATGATCGGACTGATATTGACCCAACTCATTTATCGGAGGAATGTTCTGGTCAGCATTCTGTGCAATCCATATATAGCAAATAAAAGGTTAATGTCTAGCTGACTGTCCACTAAGAACTTCCTGTTGATGTTGTTTCAATGTTTTCAACTCATGTTGTACCTGTCCTGGGAGTGTTTGATGACGACAGTGTAAAGAGAGCTTTACTCTGTATCTAACCCTGTGCTATACATGTGCTGGGAGTGTTGATGGTGACAGTGTAGAGGGAGCTTTACTTCGTATCTAACCCCATGCTGTACCTGCCCTGGGAGTATTTAATGGGGTAAGAGTTTTAACAACACCAGGTTAAAGTCCAACAGGTTTATTTGGTAGCAAATACCATTAGTTTTCGGAGCGCTGATGGAGTGGATTTAATGGGGACAATGTAGAGAGAGCTTTACTCTGTTTCTAACACTGTTGTGCCTGTCCTGGGAGTGTTTAATGCAGACAGTGTAGAGGGAGCTTTACTCCATATCTAACCCCATGCTGTACCTGTCTGGGAGTGTTTGATGGGGACAGTGTAGAGGGAGCTTAACACTGTATCCAACCCATGCTCTGACTGGATTCAAAGAACTTGATACCACAATGGGTCACAAAGGTTAAATAACTGTTACCAAATCAAAATTACCCCCAGGAAGGAAGAGAAGAGAGAGAAAGAGAGAGAGAATGTGAGAGAGAGAGTGAGAGAGACAGGAATGAATCAAAGAGAGAGAGAGAGAGAAAGGTGGAGTGATTCAGAGAGAGAGACAGAAAGTGAATCAGTGAGTGAGAGAGAGAGAGACAAGGAGTGAATCAGAAAGAGAGAGAGAGAGACAGCCAGAGAGAGAATCGGAGAGAATGATGGATGGACAGATAGGTAGAGAATCAGAGAGAGACAGAAACATAGAGAGAATCAGAGAACGGAGACAGAAAGGCAGAGATATTATGGGATCGATTTTCCCTGGATACTTTGGAAAGAAAAGATTCTCCGAGGAAGCCAAGCTGCAATGTTGGTTTAGTCTACGTTTAATGCAAGATCCCTTCGTGGTGAAGGATTTGATACAAGCTGTAGTAATGATCACCCAGAGGCTCACTGAGCAGTGACTGCCCATTAAAGTGTCTGCTAGCATTTATTAAGGAGGTTGCATGGCGTTTTGGTGATGAATGCAGTCTGTTAACAGCGACCAGCTGATTGGGAATAAAGCACCAACACTCGTCCCATCAGTTTATGAAAAAGTAAAGTAAGTTCCAGAAGAAAGGATTGTTTGATTGAGCTGTGATTTTTTACTGGGGAGTATCACCAACCATTCCCCTGCTTCATCATGCATGTTTTCAGTCACAAGGTCTAAGGCATGACCCATGGGTGTTATTCTACACAAGAACCACAACCATCCAGATGTTGGATCCTCGGAACCACCAATATTTTGTCGTTTTTCACGACTGGGAATTTGAAATGTATTCCTTCTGCTTGGGAGGTTTGGGAAAAGTTGTTGTGAGATGGTTTTCTCACTGGTGGAGATAGAAAGCACTTTTGTGGAAGGAAGCCACTGCTAAAACTGCCCAGGAAAGTAGAGCACCTTCACCCACCTTAGTTAACCATGGAACACAACACAATGAAGAGTGGATTGTTTGTCCAGGGATGTTGGAGAGTAATCTGGTTGGAGAGGTCCAGCATTTGATGTAGTGCACTCGGCTCCAGAAGAAAGCATCAACATTGCAAACACTGACCGGCTGCTCATATTGAGTAGAGTCGATTACTCCTTCAATGCAGAGGAAGGACTCACTGTTGTGGGAAAGCTTTCAAGGAACCACAAAAGGTAATAAAACTCTAAACTATGTCAAGAATTACCACAGTGACAAGCTGACCAATGCTTCTCCAGTAACATGGGTTTCTTTGTTCACAGGATCTGATTTTTTTTTGTGTGAGGCAGTGGCAACACCTGAAGATGGATTGAGTCGAGCTTGCTGGGCCAAATGGCTTTTTTCTGCACTGTAGGGATTCTATGGTAATACTTGGGCAATAATAAAATACTTATTTTAAAAGAAAAGAGCAGCACAGTGGTTAACACTGCTGCCTCACAGTGCAAGGGTCCCAGGTTCGATTCCGGCCTCGGGTCACTGTCTGTGCGGAGTTTGCACGTTCTCCCAGTGTCTGAGTGGGTTGCCTCCGGGTGCTCCAGCTTCCTCACAAAGATTGCCCCTTAGTGTCCCAAGATGTGTAGGTGAGGTGGATTAGCCATGGTAAATGTGTGGGATTATGGGAATAAGGCAGGGGCATGGGCCTGGATGAGATGCTCTTTCGGAGAGTTGGTGCAGACTCAATGGACCAAATGGCCTCCTTCCACACAGTAGGGTTTCAGTGGCCTAACTACTATCAATGGTCTAACCTTCTCAGGGAAAGGCACCCAATGAGAAGGAGAAGGTTAACAAAGGTATGTGCTCCTTTTTGCTGTTTATTGTGCCGTTGTTGTGCAATGTTGGGGATAATATTGCATATACCATTGTCCTTTGTGTTACAGGAGTCCAGATCCAGCTTGGCAGCCTCTGTGTTCTGTATCATGTAGTTGTGGTAGCTGGAGTTGCTCATCGCATCCATCACAGACACGGTACTGCAAACTGTCAACTCAATTTCTGCAAAAGTCTTCAATCATCTCCTGCTTTCAAATCTTTTCTTCAATTCATTCAAGGGATGTGGGCATCATTGATGAGGCCAGCAGTTATTGTCCATCCTTAATTGTCCTTGAAAAGATGGTGCTAAGCCACTGCCTTGAACTGCTGCTGTCCATTAGTGCAGGTACCGCCACAGTGCTGTTAGGAAGGAAGTTTGAGGCTGTTACCATGGCGATGCTGAAGGAACAATAATGTATTTCCAAGTCAGGACAGTGTGACTTGCAGAGGAAATGTAGTTGATGGTGTTCCCATGCTCTTGCTGCCCTTATGCTTCTGGGTGGAAGATGCTGTCAAAAGAGCCTCGGCGAGTTGCTGCACTGCATCCTGTACGCATGCAGCCACAGCGGTGGAGGAAATCAATGTTTAAGATAGGGTGCCGGTCAAACAGGCTACCTTTGTCCTGGATAGTGTTGATCTAGCGTGTTGTTGGAGCTGCATTCATCCAGGCAAGTGGACAGTATTCCATCACACTCCTGGTGTCTGTCTTGCGTTTGGTGGATAGGCTTTGGGGAGTCATTGCCAATGAGACGGTCAATGCCTGGTACTTGTGTGGCACAGATATTATTCACCACTTAGCAGCCACATGTGCCAGGTCTTGCTGCAAAACAGAAACAGACTTCAGCAGTATCAGAGGAGTTGCAACAAACATTCTCACTTCTATTTTGATGGAAAGAAGGTCATTGATGAAGCAGCTGAAGGCAGTTGGGCCTAGAACACGACCCTGAGGAACTCCTGCAGTGATATCCTGGAGCCGAGAAGATTGACCTCCAGCCACCACAACCATGTTCCTTTGTGCAGGTATGACTCCAACCAGTGGAGCATCTCCCCCTGATTCTCATTGACTCCAGTTTCACTGGGGCTTCTTGATGTCATACTTGGTCAAATGCTGCCTTGATGCCAAGTGCAGTCACTCTCATCTCACCTCTGGAGTTCAGCTCTTTTATTCATATTTAGACTGAGCCAAGTGACTGGCAGAATCCAAACTGAGCATCTATGAACAAGTTATCGGTGAGTAAGTGCCGCTTGACAGTGCTGTTAGTGCCACTTTCCATAAGTTTACTAATGGTTAAGAGCAGTCAGCAAGGAACTCAAGGTGAGGCCAAGATGGATCATCCACTCAGCAATTCTGGCTGAAGATTGTTTTGTGTGCTCACATGTAGGGTTCCCTCAACATTTAGAATGAGGAAGTTGAAGGAACCCCCTCCACTTGTTAATGGTTTGATTTTCCACCGCCATTTACGACTGGATGTTGCAGGACTGCAGAGCTTTGATCTGATCCATTGGTTGTAGAATTGCTTAGCCCTATGTATAGCAGGCTACATCTGTTCTTTAGTATGCATGTAGTCCTGTGTTTTGGCTTCACCAGGTTAGCATCACATTCTTAGATATGTCTGGTGCTGCAATTGGCAACAACCAGGGTTATTGCTTAGGTTGATGGTAACAGTAGAGTTAAGAATATGCCGTATTATGGGGGTTACACACTGTGGTGGAATACAGTTCTGGAGTTGCTGATATCTCACAGCACCTCCTGGATCACAGTTTTCAGCTGCTAGCTCGGCTCTGAATCCATCCCATTTAACACGGTGGCAGTGCCACACAACACGATGATAAGTGCCCTCGGTGTGAAGGTGGAACTTTGTCTCCACAAGCATTTGTGCAGCGCTCACTCCTTTGAAAACTGTCATGGACAGGGCGATGAGTTAGGATAAGGTCAAGTAGATTTTTTCTTGAGATGGTTCTCTCAACAGCTGCTGCAGGCCCAGTCTGGAAGACCTGGCCTTCAGGGGTTGGTCAGCACGGTTAGTAGTGGTGTTACTGAGCCACTACAGGCGATAGACATTGAAGCCCCCCCCCCCCTCCCCCACCCCCCCTCCCCCGCCCTCCCCAACACACACACACACACACACACACATAGTACATTTTGTGCCTTGGAGGCCTCAGTGTTTCTTCCAAATGGTCCTCAACATGGAGGAGCGTCAGTTCTTCCGTTGAGGGAGGGTGAAAGGTGGCAATCAGTGAAGATAGCTAAATAACCAACACAATGCTGGCAGAGTTAACCACCAGCCCCCCCCCCCCCCCCCCCCCCCCCCCCCGCCCCACCCCTCCTCCAACCTAAAACCTGTTGTTCCAGCATCATGACCGCCACTGGCTCCATTATAACCTGGAACTCAAGTGATTCTTTGAGTTACGCTATGAAATCCACCTTGTCACAGAGTACACAGGTCCCTGTCAGAACACTGTGACAATGGCTACTGGAACTTCAGCGATTACCTGAACCTTCTGAACAAGAAGCTGTGGTGGGGGTCTGGCAGAGACCATGTCCTGATAGAATATTGCAGCCTTGCACACAGTTTCCAAAATGGAGCTCCCACAGTTTGGAAGTTTGTGTCGGGCTATAACTTCTCCATTTAGGCGCTCGGCTGACTCTGGTTTCTCTGGCAGCACTCTGTGGCTGGACTTTTACTGTGGATGGCATGGGACCCAAATGGAGCTGACTGACCGGTGCAATGACAATCTCACCAGCAAGCTGGGTGGAATAGGTTCTATAATTATGAGGGAGGGAATTTATAAACCTGATTTAACAAGGCCAGCTCATCTTTTCATTGAGCTGTGGTGTATATTTGAGGTTTGTGAAGAATGGACCTGAGGATTCTGGACTAAAAAAGGAAACCTTTAATTGACTTGGTGAAAATCTGGCACCAGGGCTTGCACCCAAAGCCCAATTCCATAACTTGCACAGAAAAACAGACTGCACAAAACATAAAGGCAGATAGAAATACTTCTCCAGTACACTGAAGAAAACCTCCCATTGTAAATGTAAAACCCAGATCACACATTCCGTTATAGACACTGTGAAAGCATTGTATGGGATCACTTCATGAATAAGTGTGGAAGTTGTCTGTGACTGTATTGTTGGAGTTGATGTATTGTGCCTGTCTCAAAGACATTTTAAACACAAGTGGCCCATTCATTCTCTGGATTGTTCTTGATTCTTTCATGGCCATCACTGACAGGGACAGCATTTGTTGCCCATCGCTAATTGCCTTTCAACTGAGTGCCTTGTTCAGCCATTTCAGAGGGCAGTTGAGAGTCAACTACATGGAGTCACGTGTAGGCCAGACCAGGTAAGGGCCCCGAAGGGACATTAGTAAACCAGATGAGTTTTTACAACAATCGATGGTCGCCATTACTGAGATCAGCTTTTAATTCCAGATTTATTAATTGAATTTAAATTTCATCAGCTGCCATGGTGGGAGTTGAACCTATGTCCCCTGGGCATTAGCCTGAGCCTCTGGGTTACTAGTCCAATAATATCACCACAATGCCACATGAGTCTGTCCCCCTGCAGCCATGATGGAGGGATTGGCTGTAGAGCACTTGATTATCCATTATTTAAGTTAAGAGAGAGAGATGTGACATTCCTGTGTTCCAGGTTCACTAAGATGTTACCTGGTATGAGCAAGTATAAATAGAAAGGAAGCCTTCAAAGTAGATTCCAGGGTGATTTGACAGAAATGGCTATAATTTTGAAAGAATGGGTAGATATTTCAAGTATTGAGGGGGTTACAATGTGCAGCCATAGATGAAAGATTAGATGCAGGAGATTTAAAACAGAGAGCAGGAGGAATTTAGTTATACTGAAGGTTGTGAGGCTGTGGAATTCATTTCATGGGTAACTGGCTGAGGCAGAAATGTCATCAAATTTCCACTTTAGATTTGAGAGGTATAGGAAGGAATACTGATTGAGGGGATATTAGGGCAAGATAGATAAATATGAATATTTATTTTCCCACATAGAGGGAAAATAAAATGTGCAGGTTCGGTGGATTGGCCATGGTAAATGCACAGAATTATGGAGCGAGGGTAGAGGGGAGGGCCTGGGTGGAATGCTCTTTTAGAGAGTCGGTGCAGACTTGATGGGCCAAATGGCCTCTTTCTGCACAATAGGGATTCTATGGTTTTAGGATAAACATTGACATGGGCAGATTGGGCAGAAGAGCCTTTTACTGTGTTGTGACTTCTAAGTAATCCTCTATGAATAATACATATCTCCTTCCCTGGTATCCTGAAGACATAAACACAAGCTTGGAAATGGTCCTATGGGTGTTGGTCATCCTCTGTTAGATCGGTCATGTTGCCATTCAAGTGAACCTTGACACTGAGAGCCAAACAAAAGCAAGATCACAAATTATACAGCTCCTATCTTCAACTAATGTCCATATATGTACATTTTTGGCATGAGGTTTGAAAATCAATCAACAGAAGGAACCCTAACTGTCCATGTGTAGGCTGGAGGTAAGATCTCTCCTACTACCCTGACTGTGTATTGGCCGAGGATCAAACCTGGTAGCTCCATGCTCTGTACAATTCAAGACCAGACTGGGCACAGACATGTTTCTTTGTAACCTATTCTCTTGTATAAAAAAACTAAATATTTTCATTCCAGTTCCAGATAACAACACAAGAGTTATTCCAAAGACCATTGAAATCTCACTGTACAAAGAAGGGAACAGCTTTGGCTTCGTGATACGGGGTTAGTCTTTTTATTATTTTCAATGTTTCTCTTAGTGCCTGCTGTTTTTGGTGATTGTCTAATTCAGACTACCAGCTCCGTCCAATGAAATAAATCAAGGTTCAATGTGAATCAATAGGAGTCCCAGTCATTTTATCACAAACCTTCCGTTACTCATTAATTAAAGGGATGTGCCCTCGGGAAAACAGATTTGGGAAACAAGACATGACAAAGTTAGGTGAATAAGAAAGAGCTTGCATTTGCATAGCACCTTTCACAGCTTTGAGGCTTCCTATAGAGCTTTGCATAAATTGTGACACAACAAAGGCCCACAAATATCAATGAAATACATTTCTTTTAGTGTGGTTTGTTGAGGGATGAATTGGACACCATGAAGAAGCCCCTGTTCTTATCTGAAACATCAGTATTGGGATCTTTTAGGTTCATGCCTTTGATATCTCTAGACTTGATTCCAACACATCCCTGGCTGGTTTCCATCATTCAAATCTCCCCAAACTGGAGGTTGTTCAAAACTCTGCTGCCTTTTTCTTAACATCAGTCCCGATCCCCTATCACCTTCTGTGCTCTCTGATCTACCCCTGTTCAAGCAACACCTTGATTTTAAAATTCTCATCTTTGTTTTCAAATCCCAACATAGCCTCTGTGCTTCTCTAAATCTGGCCTCTCGTGCATCCTCCGTTGTAATCACTCCACTGTTAATGGCAGTGCCCTCAGTTACCTGGGCCCCAGGCTCTGGAATTCCTCTCCCTAAACCTCTCCACCTCGACCTAATTTCCTCCCTTTAAGACAATCTTTAAAACCTATGGGTGAAATTTTAGAATTTTCCTAAAGTTGTCTCGAGCGGGAAAAGTGAAGGGCAAGAAAATACTGAAAATTCTGGAAAATCTCAGCAGGTCTGACAGCATCTGTGGAGAGAGAGAATAGAGCCAATGTTTCAAGTCTGAATGACCCTTCGTCAGAGCTGAAGACAGTGAAAAATAGGATGAGATTCATAGTGTTGTGGTGAGGAGATGGGAAAACTGTGGGGGGCTGGGTAGAGAGTCAGAGGCTGGTGGAGATGAAAGAGATGGACAAAGGTGACATAAACAAAAAGATAAAGGGAATGTGAATGGTGGTGATCGTTGACTAAGAATGATTCTGATACTGGCCCATCAAGAGATCAGAAAAGCAGAGGACAGCCTGCCAGTTGCCTTGCCGGCCTTTCCTACCATTTTTTTAATGGAAGGGGTGGGTTCCACAATGCCACCCTGGCAGGGCAGGCTCTGATGAGTCAGCCCCACGAGCAACCTTGGCCCCTGACATAGAACATAGAACAGTACAGCACAGAACAGGCCCTTCGGCCCACGATGACGTGCCGAGCTTTATCTGAAACCAAGATCAAGCTATCCTACTCCCTATCATCCTGGTGTGCTCCATGTGCCTATCCAATAACCGCTTAAATGTTCCTAAAGTGTCTGACTCCACTATCACTGCAGGCAGTCCATTCCACACCCCAACAACTCTCTGCGTAAAGAACCTACCTCTGATATCCTTCCTATATCTCCCACCATGAACCCTATAGTTATGCCTCCTTGTGATAGCTCCATCCACCCAAGGAAATAGTCTTTGAACGTTCACTCTATCTATCCCCTTCATCATTTTATAAACCTCTATTAAGTCTCCCCTCAACCTCCTCCGCTCCAGAGAGAACAGCCCTAGCTCCCTCAACCTTTCCTCATAAGACCTACCCTCCAAACCAGGCAGCATCCTGGTAAATCTCCTCTGCACTCTTTCCAGCGCTTCCACATCCTTCTTATAGTGAGGTGACCAGAACTGCACACAATATTCCAAATGTGGTCTCACCAAGGTCCTGTACAGTTGCAGCATAACTCCACGGCTCTTAAACTCCAACCCCCTGTTAATAAAAGCTAACACACTATATGCCTTCTTCACAGCTCTATCCACTTGAGTGGCAACCTTTAGAGATCTGTGGATATGGACCCCAAGATCTCTCTGTTCCTCCACAGTCTTCAGAACCCTACCTTTGACCCTGTAATCCGCATTCAAATTTGTCCTACCAAAATGAATCACCTCACATTTTTCATTTTTTGTCCAAAGTCCAAAGATGTGCGGGTTAGGTTAATTGGCCAGGTTAAAAATTGCCCCTTAGAATTCTGAGATGCGTAGGTTAGAGGGATTAGCGGGTAAATATGTGGGGGTAGGGCCTGGGTGGGATTGTGGTCGGTGCAGACTCGATGGGCCGAGTGGCCTCCTTCTGCACTGTAGGGTTTCTATGTTTCTATGTTTCTATTTATCAGGGTTAAACTCCATTTGCCATTTTTCAGCCCAGCTTTGCATCCTATCTATGTCTCTTTGCAGCCTACAACAGCCCTCCACCTCATCCACTACTCCACCAATCTTGGTGTCATCAGCAAATTTACTGATCCACCCTTCAGTCCCCTCCTCTAAGTCATTAATAAAAATCACAAAGAGCAGAGGACCAAGTACTGATCCCTGTGGCACTCCGCTAGCAACCTGCGTCCAGTCCGAAAAATTTCCATCCACCACCACCCTCTGTCTTCGATCAGATAGCCAGTTACCTATCCAATCGGCCAACTTTCCCTCTATCCCACACCTCCTTACTTTCATCATAAGCTGACCATGGGGGACCTTATCAAACGCCTTACTAAAATCCATGTATATGACATATTGGGGCCTTTCCAAAAAATGAAAGCAGAAATAAAAATAAAATCAAAGCAGAAACACTCTGTGGAGCTCTCACCCGTGGATACAAGATGCCCCACCCAATGCTCCAGGAAACCCCTCCCCCCACCCTGATCCTCCCTAACGGAACCACACCACAACCCCCCACCCGGCAATGCCCCTTGGTAGTGCCAAGGTACTGCCTAGGCCCAATCCTCTTCTCCCCAGGGATGTAGTTACAGTTAGTCCCCAGTGGGGACCGTCCACCATATTCCCGTTTGTCCAGACCTGCCGGTAAACTCTGCCGGTGTGATGTCACGTGGGGGCATTCATTATGTGGGGATATTAGGGCGGGGACGCCTTCTAAGTGTATGTAAATGGATGCAAATGGGGTTCCTGATCTTTCATGGCAGAATCCCCTTTACGCTATTGGCTGGGGGGTAGGCGGCAATCTCAATGGAAAATCCTGCTGGTGTAAAAGGGACTGCCATTGGATTCTCCATCCTCACCAGCTTTCCCGCCCGCCTGAAATAGGGGTGAAAGATCCCCCTCTACCTCTTTGACTGAACTTGTAGCCATCTGCCCGAATATCTCCGTATGTGGCCCAGCATCATATTTTGTTTTATAATGTTCCTTGGAATGTTTTATTACATTGAAGGGTCCACATAAATATAGGGCAGATACAGCCTCAGTTTAACATCTCGGGGAGATTCTCCCAGCCCCGGCCGGGAGACTCAAGCGGTGGCCGTGTAGCAGGTTCCCCGCTGGGCACCACGGCCTCCACGTGTCTGCAGCCGCTGGATTTCTGGCAATGTCAGGAGCTGTATAAATGATTCTAATGCTCATTGTAATATCATTAGCGGGCCCAGGACTGAAGTCTCCGGGGCTGCTAGCATCTCCCCATGCCCCCACCAGGACTGTTTCACTCCAGCGGGGTTTACAACAGCTCCCCACTAACGGGGAGCTGGCGGCCCGACCCTGCTGAGGTGAAGGGCGGCCATGGAGGCCCCAAGAGGTCAGGGGTAAAGGGGTGTTTCCCTTAGGCATTGCCAGCTTGACCCCCTGGCAGTACTCAAGGGGCAAAGTGGCAATGCCCAGGGGGCACCTTGGCACTGCCCATCGGGCACTGGAGAGGAAGCATCCTCTCCATATCAATACTGTCAATACCCCTCAGAATCTTATGTTTCAATCAAGTCGCCTCTTACTCTTCTAAACTCCAGTGGGTACAAGCCTAACCTGTCCAACGCTTTCTCAAATAACCCGCCCATTGCAGGTATTAATCTGGTAAACTTTCTCTGAACTGCTTCCAAAGTATTTACATCTTTCCTTAAATAAGGAGACCAATACTGTACACCGTACTCCAGATGTGGGCCAGAATGTTAGCGTCCAGCCTGCCACAGAAATCAGAGCGGGCGAGGGGTGGAACATGGGAAGGTCTGTTGACCTCAGGCAGGTTTTTAAGGTTTCGGGCCTTACCAATGACCTGTATAACTGAAGCCTAACTTCCCTCTTTTGATGTCCCATTCTCCTCACAATAAGTGAAATTCTGTCATATTTCCTAATTAATTCCTTTATGAGAATATGAGCTTTTTGCGATTCATGGACGCGAACTTCCAGATGCTCCAGAAGTTCCAGAACTTCCTGAACTTAGCTCTGCAATTGTTCACCATGCAGAGAATAGGCTTCTTTAAATTCTTCCTGCCAAATATTTTCCCACATTATACAGTGGAGCCCCGATTTAGCACGAATTCGGATATAACACGATGAATCATTGGACCCTTTTTTTTCCGCAAAACAATTGGCAAATTTAGCGCGACCCCGCTTTTATCACGATAACATTTTATGGACCCCAACCATCGCGTTATAACGGGGCCGCACTGTACTTCATTTGCCAGATCTTTGCCCACTCACTTAACCTATCTTGTAGCTTCCTTATGTCTTCTTCATAATTTACTTTTCTACCTGTCTTTGTATCATCAGCAAATTTAGCAACCGTACCTTCTGTCCCTTCATCAAATGAATTGTAAAAGGTTAAGGCCCCAGCACTGATCCCTATAGCTCACTGCTCCATTAAACGCCGTCGGGATGGTGCTACGCCTCAGGGCGGTAGACCGTGAAATCACAGTTTCCATTTTCCTGATCTCAGCCATGCTGTTGCTGGGAGGTGCTGTGCAGAGTACCTCCCTCACAGAAACAGGAAGCACATCAGAAAGAGACCTCTGCCACTCAACTCTAAAGAACTGTTGGTAAAACAATTTGACCAGGAGGTCAAGTTGCCTGCGTACCTCCTCAGTCAGCACGCTCTGTGCCATGAGTTGTGAGGAGGGGGGGGGGACACAGGATGTGAGAAGATTGTTTCTTTAAAGCAGAATAAAAGCCCTCTGACCAAATGGATGTTGTGTTACAGGTGGAGCCCATGAAGACTGGAACAAGTCTCGTGCGTTGGTGGTGACCCATGTGAGGCATGGTGGGCCTGCAGATAGGTAACGAATGCTGCATCGATAATTGCAAACTTGTGTTTTGAAAGAAAATACTTGTCCCCAATTGCAGTCATTACTCCAAACTTCCATCGGCTGTCAATTGTTACAGTGTTGCAAATGGTGGAAAGCTAAAGGACATGCCAGGCTCGTGATACCCCCCTTTCCCCTCACCCTGTGCAGTCTCAGACCCCTAATCTCAGCTTCATCCTTGCTGTGGGCAGGGCAGAGAGCATACAACAAAGCTTCAAACTGAGGAAGAAAATGAGATGGTCACAGCCGCCCATCCTTTCTAGATTCACCCCAATGTGATTGTAAACACGCGGGTGGAATTGTCCCTGCGGCATCTTTCGTGGCGGCGGAGGTGGCGGAGATCAGAAGGTCCCGCTGCTGTCACTGGGGTCTCCTGTGGCGGGCATTCGCCAACAGCAGGACCGGAAGATCCCGCTGATGATAATGGCCAGGAAGTTGCAGCCACTATGCCCTTTCCAATGTTGTGATTATAAACTCTGTGCCGTCTTCAATGTTACATAGAAACAAAGAAAATAGGAGCAGGAGTCGGCCATTCGGCCCTTCGAGCCTGCACCGCCATTCATTATGATCGTGGCTGATCATCCAACACAATAGCCTGATCCTGCTTTCCCACCATATCCTTTGATCCCCTTCGCCTCAAGTGTCAGATCAAACCACCTCTTGAAAACATACAACGCCCTGGCCTCAGTTAACCATTGTGGCAGCAAACTCCACAGGCTGACCACTCTCTGGGGTGAAGAATTTTCTCCCCATCTCTATCCCAAACAGTCTACCATGTATCCTCAGACAGTGACCACTGGTTCTGGACATCTTCACCATCAGGAACATCCTTCTTGCACCTATCCTGTCTAGTCCTGTGAGAATTTTACGTTACAATTAGAGAGCTTTTGCCCTTTTCAGTGTTGTGGCTATAGACCCTGTGGCCTAGCATCAGTTTCCCATTCTGTCAGAAAATTCATTTGGGCAGAAGAGAAATGACAAATAAGTAACTGTTTTTGTCTTTGTATTTTCAGGGAGGGAACGTTAAAAGTTGGGGACAGATTATTGAGTGTGGATGGGATCCCACTTCACAATATCACTCATTCCGAGGCACTGAACATCTTGAGACAGTGTGGGCAAGAGGCCATCTACCAAATTGAATATGACGTCAACATCATGGGTAAGGAGTTTGCTACCTTGCTGGTGGAAATGTTTCTAGGGGGAGGGCGGTCTGCAGTTAATAGAAATTGCCTTTGAACAAGGTTTGATTAGTATTCTCAAAGCCACATGCCATACAATGCCAATAAAACAGAGAGCTGCCCAGCTTCTGTGCACAAAGTGTTGACCTGATTTCAACAAGGAACTGGAATGTGAGAGAAAGTGTTTACACAGCAACATTCAAAGACAAAGGAAGGTCAGTGACCTGTCAAAGCTTATCCCTTTGCTACTTCTATCCAGCCTAGCATGCAGTTGGAGTTTGAATATGCCTTCCTTTGACTCTGACTTCACTAGTAGGTAATTTTGAACAAAAGTAAGTCTTTGAAATTTAACTTTTCAATCATTTCTTTTATGCCTAAACCAAGATTTAATCTGGGAGATGGCCTTTCTGAGAGTGCAGTGCTCCTTTAATAACCATGCTGACGTGTTAGCCTGCATTCTGAGCTCAGAGAGTGGGGCTAACACCTCTGAGCCTGGACAAACACCATGAAAAAAAGAGATAATTTTAAACTGTTGATTCAGATTTACATTGTTTACAGGTAATTTGAACCTAATTAAGAATTTTTAATCCTTTCCCATGTATGTAGGTGGTTAAGAAGGCGTATGGTGTGCTGTCCTTCATCAATCAAGGGATTGAGTTTAGGAGTCGGGAGATAATGATGCAGCTTTATAAGACCCTCGTCAGACCCCACTTGGAGTACTGTGCTCAGTCTGGTCGCCTCATTACAGGAGGGATGTGGAAATTATTGAATGGGTGCAGAGAAGATTTACAAGGATGTTGCCTGGATTGGTTGGCATGCCTTATGAGGATAGGTTGAGGGAGCTCGGTCTTTTCTCCTTGGAGAGACGAAGGATGAGAGGTGACCTGATAGAGGTGTACAAGATGTTGAGAGGTATAGATCGGGTGGATTCTCGGAGGCTTTTTCCCAGGGCTGAAATGGCTGCGACGAGAGGGACACAGGTTTAAGGTGCTGGGGAGTAGGTACAGAGATGTCAGGGGTAAGGTTTTCACTCGGAGGGTGGTGGGTGAGTGGAATCGGCTGCCGTCAGTGGTGGTGGAGGCAAACTCGATAGGATCTTTTAAGAGACTTCTGGATGAGTACATGGGACTGAATAGGATTGAGGGTTATAGGTAAGCCTATACATAAGCCTAGGTAGGTAGGGACATGACCGGCACAACTTGTGAGCCGAAGGGCCTGTTTGCTGTATTTTTTATATGTTCTATGTCTGTGTACAAAGGCACATTTCATAATACTGAACTCCCTTCCTGAAAACTCAATCCCAATTTACTCTGTTTAAAAAATATTTTTGTCCCATCTACCCGCAGATTTGCAATATTTACTTGGTACAGGTATGCATTTTATTTGTTTAATCTCTCCTCCTCCCTTCCTCACACCTTTTTTTCCTTTATTTTTTTCTGGGATGTGGGTGTTGCTGGCTGGGTCAGCGCTTGTTGCCCATCCCTAATTACCCTTGAACTGAGTGACTTACTCGGCTGCTTCAGAGGGCAATTAAGAATCAACCACATTGCTGTGGGTCTGGAGTCACATGTAAACTAGAGCAGGTAAGGACGTCAGATTTCCTTTCCTAAAGGACGTGAGTGAAAGAGATGGGTTTTAACAACATTCAGTGATAGTTTCATGGTCACCATTACCAAGACTATTCCAGATTTTATTGATGGAATTTAACTTCCACCAGCTGCAGTGGTGGGATGTCCCCGGAGCATTAACCTGGAACTCTGGATTCTTAGTCCACTGACTTTCTCGCTCCCCGGTGTCTCCCTGGTGGGTTTGTAGATCTCGCTGTGGTTTCTATTAATCTTGTAAAGGCAGGTCCTCACTTTACATTCTTGTCTTCCTTTGCCCCATATATAATGATTACACAGCTCCAGCGTATTTTGAATGGACATCGATCCTGTTCCTGAACACAAAGCAATCACAGTGTGATTAAACCTGCTGTCCTTGTGAATTGATTCCCCTCAACCTCTGCGACTCTGTCCTGAGAAGCTGATCTACAATTCTGAATCACGTTCTATTGCCCTGAGAGACTGTGAGCTGCCCGAAAGCATTCTTGATGACACTGACAATAATTATGAACAGAAATCAATCCCTTCTCTCGTGGTCCAACTGATAGTTCAGGGAGGCAAGGTCAACTTCAGTTGTGGCGGCCCTCAGGCCAGAAATGCTTGACAGATGCCCAATGCCTCAACTCAACCGGGATCAGGGACTGGAAAGTTTATTTATTAGTGTCACAAGTAGGCTTACATTAACACGGCAATGAAGTAACTGTGAAAATCCCCGAGTCACCACACTCCGGCGCCTGTTCGGGTACACTGAGGGGGAATTTAGCATGGCCAATGCACCGAACCAGTACGTCCTTCAGACTGTGGGAGAAGCCGAGCACCCGGAGGAAACCCGCACAGACATGAGGAGAAAGTGCAAACTCCACACAGACAGTGACCCCTGCCGGGAATCGAACACAGATCCCTGGCACTGGGAGTCAGCATTGCTAACCACTGTGCCACCGTGCTGCCCAGAGTCACAGGAATATGAGACCCTGTACAACATACAAACTGTGATCCTGTACCCCAGCATACAGACTGCGATCCTGTACCCCAGCATACAGACTGTGATCCTGTACCCCAACATACAGACTGTGACCCTGTACCCCAACATACAGACTGTGATCCTGTACCCCAACATACAGACTGTGATCCTGTACCCCAACATACAGACTGTGACCCTGTACCCCAACATACAGACTCGGATCCTGTACACCAACATACAGACTCTGACCCTGTACCCCAACATACAGACTGTGATCCTGTACCCCAACATATAGACGCTGATCCTGTACCCCAGCATGCAGACTGTGATCCTGTACACCAACATACAGACTGTGATCGTGTACCCCAACATACAGACTGTGACCCTGTACCCCATCATAGAGACTGTGACCCTGAACCCCAACATACAGACTGTGATCCTGTACCCCAACATACGGACTGTGATCCTGTACCCCAACATACAGACTGTGATCCTGTACCCCAACGTACAGACTGTGATCCTGTACCCCAACATACAGACTCTGATCCTGTACGCCAGCATACAGACTGTGACCCTGTACCCCAACATACTGACTGTGATTCTGTTCCCCAACATACAGACTGTGACCCTGCACCCAACATACAGACTGTGATCCTGTACCCCAACATACAGACTCTGATCCTGCACCCCAACATACAGACTGTGACCCTGTACCCCAACATACTGACTGTGATTCTGTTCCCCAACATACAGACTGTGACCCTGCACCCAACATACAGACTGTGATCCTGTACCCCAACATACAGACTGTGACCCTGTACCCCAACATACAGACTGTGATCCTGTGCCCCAACATACAGACTGTGATCCTGTGCCCCAACATACAGACTGTGATCCTGTGCCCCAACATACAGACTGTGATCCGGTACCCCAACATACAGACTCTGATCCTGTACCCCAACATACAGACTGTGATCCTGTACATCAACATACAGACTGCGATCCAGTATCCCAACATACAGACTGTGATCCTGTACCCCAACATACAGACTGTGATCCTGCACCCCAACATACAGACTCTGATCCTGTACCCCAACATACAGACTGTGATCCTGGACCACAACATACAGACTCTGATCCTGTACCCCAACATAGAGTCTGTGATCCTGTACCCCAACATACAGACTGTGATCCTGTACCCCAACATAAAGACTCTGATCCTGTACCCCAAAATACAGAATGTGATTCTGTACCTCAACATACAGACTGTGATCCTGCACCCCAACATACGGACTGTGATCCTGTAGCCCAAAATACAGAATGTGATCCTGCACCCCAACATACAGACTGTGATCCTGTACCCCAAAATACAGAATGTGATTCTGTACCCCAACATACAGACTGTGATCCTGCACCCCAACATACGGACTGTGATCCTGTACCCCAACATACAGAATGTGATCCTGCACCCCAATATACAGACTGTGATCCTGTACCCCAAAATACAGAATGTGATTCTGTACCCCAACATACAGACTCTGATACTGTACCGCAACATACAGACTGTGATCCTGGACTCCAAAATACAGACTCTGATCCTGTACCCCAACATACAGACTCTGATCCTGTACCCCAACATGCAGACTCGGATCCTGTACCCCAACATACAGACTCTGACCCTGTACCCCAACATACAGACTGTGATCCTGTACCCCAACATACAGACGCTGATCCTGTACCCCAGCATGCAGACTGTGATCCTGTACCCCAACATACAGACTGTGATCCCGTACCCCAACATACAGACGCTGATCCCGTACACCAGCATGCAGACTGTGATCCTGTACCCCAAAATACAGACTCTGATCCTGCACGCCAACATACAGATTGTGATCCTGTACCCCAACATACAGACTGTGACCCTGTATACCAACATACAGACTCGGATCCTGTACTCCAACATACAGACTGTGATCCTGTACCACAACATACAGACTGTGATCCTGTACCCCAACATACAGACTGTGATCCTGCACCCCAACATACAGACTGTGATTCTGTTCCCCAACATACAGACTGTGACCCTGTACCCCAACATACAAACTGTGATCCTGTACCCCAGCATACAGATTGTGAACCTGTACCCCAGCATACAGACTGTGATCCTGTACCCCAATATAAAGACTGTGATCCTGTACCCGAACATACAGACTGTGATCCTGTACCGCAACATACAGACTGTGATCCTGTACCCCAACATACAGACTGTGACCCTGTACCCCAACATACAGACTGTGATCCTGTACCCCAACATACAGACTGTGATCCTGTACCCCAACATACAGACTGTGACCCTGTACCCCAACATACAGACTCGGATCCTGTACACCAACATACAGACTCTGACCCTGTACCCCAACATACAGACTGTGATCCTGTACCCCAACATATAGACGCTGATCCTGTACCCCAGCATGCAGACTGTGATCCTGTACACCAACATACAGACTGTGATCGTGTACCCCAACATACAGACTGTGACCCTGTACCCCATCATAGAGACTGTGACCCTGAACCCCAACATACAGACTGTGATCCTGTACCCCAACATACGGACTGTGATCCTGTACCCCAACATACAGACTGTGATCCTGTACCCCAACGTACAGACTGTGATCCTGTACCCCAACATACAGACTCTGATCCTGTACGCCAGCATACAGACTGTGACCCTGTACCCCAACATACTGACTGTGATTCTGTTCCCCAACATACAGACTGTGACCCTGCACCCAACATACAGACTGTGATCCTGTACCCCAACATACAGACTCTGATCCTGCACCCCAACATACAGACTGTGACCCTGTACCCCAACATACTGACTGTGATTCTGTTCCCCAACATACAGACTGTGACCCTGCACCCAACATACAGACTGTGATCCTGTACCCCAACATACAGACTGTGACCCTGTACCCCAACATACAGACTGTGATCCTGTGCCCCAACATACAGACTGTGATCCTGTGCCCCAACATACAGACTGTGATCCTGTGCCCCAACATACAGACTGTGATCCGGTACCCCAACATACAGACTCTGATCCTGTACCCCAACATACAGACTGTGATCCTGTACATCAACATACAGACTGCGATCCAGTATCCCAACATACAGACTGTGATCCTGTACCCCAACATACAGACTGTGATCCTGCACCCCAACATACAGACTCTGATCCTGTACCCCAACATACAGACTGTGATCCTGGACCACAACATACAGACTCTGATCCTGTACCCCAACATAGAGTCTGTGATCCTGTACCCCAACATACAGACTGTGATCCTGTACCCCAACATAAAGACTCTGATCCTGTACCCCAAAATACAGAATGTGATTCTGTACCTCAACATACAGACTGTGATCCTGTACCCCAAAATACAGAATGTGATTCTGTACCCCAACATACAGACTGTGATCCTGCACCCCAACATACGGACTGTGATCCTGTACCCCAACATACAGAATGTGATCCTGCACCCCAATATACAGACTGTGATCCTGTACCCCAAAATACAGAATGTGATTCTGTACCCCAACATACAGACTCTGATACTGTACCGCAACATACAGACTGTGATCCTGGACTCCAAAATACAGACTCTGATCCTGTACCCCAACATACAGACTCTGATCCTGTACCCCAACATGCAGACTCGGATCCTGTACCCCAACATACAGACTCTGACCCTGTACCCCAACATACAGACTGTGATCCTGTACCCCAACATACAGACGCTGATCCTGTACCCCAGCATGCAGACTGTGATCCTGTACCCCAACATACAGACTGTGATCCCGTACCCCAACATACAGACGCTGATCCCGTACACCAGCATGCAGACTGTGATCCTGTACCCCAAAATACAGACTCTGATCCTGCACGCCAACATACAGATTGTGATCCTGTACCCCAACATACAGACTGTGACCCTGTATACCAACATACAGACTCGGATCCTGTACTCCAACATACAGACTGTGATCCTGTACCACAACATACAGACTGTGATCCTGTACCCCAACATACAGACTGTGATCCTGCACCCCAACATACAGACTGTGATTCTGTTCCCCAACATACAGACTGTGACCCTGTACCCCAACATACAAACTGTGATCCTGTACCCCAGCATACAGATTGTGAACCTGTACCCCAGCATACAGACTGTGATCCTGTACCCCAATATAAAGACTGTGATCCTGTACCCGAACATACAGACTGTGATCCTGTACCGCAACATACAGACTGTGATCCTGTACACCAACATACAGACTGCGATCCAGTATCCCAACATACAGACTGTGATCCCGTACCCCAACATACAGACTGTGACCCTGTACCCCAACATACAGACACTGATCCTGTAACCCAGCACACAGACGGTGATACTGTACCCCAACATACAGACTGTGATGCTGTACCCCAACATACAGACTGTGATCCTGTACCCCAACATACAGACTGTGATCCTGTACCCCAACATGCAGACTCTGATCCTGTACCCCAACATACAGACTGTGACCCTGTACCCCAACATACAGACTGTGACCCTGTACCCCAACATAGACTGTGATCCTGTACCCCAACATACAGACTGTGATCCTGGACCCCAACATGCAGACTGTGATCCTGTACCCCAACGTACAGACTGTGACCCTGTACCCCAACATACAGACTCTGCTCCTGTACCCCAACATACAGACTGTGATCCTGTACCCCAAAATAAATGCTGTGATCCTGTACCCCAACATACAGACTGTGACCCTGTACCCCAACAAACAGACTGTGATCCTGTACCCGAACATACAGACTGTGATCCTGTACCCCAACATACAGACTGTGATCCTGTACCCCAACATGCAGACTGTGACCCTGTACCCCAACATAGACTGTGATCCTGTACCCCAAAATAAAGACTCTGACCCTGTACCCCAACATACAGACTGTGATCCTGTATCACAACATACAGACTCTGATCCTGTACGCCAGCATACAGACTTTGATCCTGTACCCCAACATAGAGACTTTGACCCTGTACCCCAACATACAGACTGTGATCCTGTACCCCAACATACAGACTCTGATCCTGTACACCAGCATACAGACTGTGATCCTGTACCCGAACATACAGACTGTGATCCTGTACCCCAACATACAGACTGTGATCCTGTACCCCAACATACAGACTCTGATCCTGCACCCCAAAGTACAGTCTCTGATCCTGCACCCCAACATACAGACTGTGATCCTGTACCACAACATACAGACTGTAACTCTGTACCCCGACATACAGACTGTGATCCTGTCCCCCAACATACAGACTGTGATCCTGTACCCCAACATACAGACTGTGATCCTGTACCCCAACATACAGACTGTGATCCTGTCCCCCAACATACAGACTGTGATCCTGTACCCCAACATGCAGACTCTGATCCTGGACCCCAACATACAGAATATGATCCTGTGTCCCAACATACAGACTCTGATCCTGCACCCCAAAATACAGTCTCTGATCCTGTACCCCAACATACTGAATGTAATCCTGTATTGCAACATACAGACTCTGATCCTGCACCCCAAAATACAGACTCTGATCCTGCACCCCAACATACAGACTGTGATCCTGTACCCCAACATATAGAATGTGATCCTGTATGCCAGCATACAGACTGTGATCCTGTACCCCAACATACAGACTGTGATCCTGCTCCCCAACATACAGACTGTGATCCTGTACCCCAACATACAGACTCTGATCCTGTACACCAGCATACAGACTGTGATCCTGTACCCCAACATACAGACTCTGATCCTGCACCCCAAAATACAGACTCTGATCCTGCACCCCAACATACAGACTGTGATCCTGTACCCCAACATACAGAGTGTGATCCTGTACCCCAACATACAGACTGTGACCCTGTACCCCAACATACAGACTGTGACCCTGTACCCCAACATAGACAGTGATCCTGTACCCCAACATACAGACTGTGATCCTGTACCCCAACATGCAGACTGTGACCCTGTACCCCAACATACAGACTCAGATCCTGTACCCCAACATACAGACTGTGACCCTGAACCCCAACACACAGACTCAGATCCTGTACCCCAACATACAGACTGTGATCCTGTACCCCAACATACAGACTGTGATCCTGGACCCTAACATACAGACTGTGATCCTGTAACCCAACATACAGACTCCGACCCTGCACCCCAACATACAGACTGTGATCCTGCAACCCAACATAAAGACTGTGATCCTGTACCCCAACATACAGAATGTGATCCTGCACCCCAACATCCAGACTGTCATCCTGTACCCCAACATACAGACTGTGATCCTGTACCCCAACATACAGACTGTGATCCTGCACCCCAACATACAGAATGTGATCCTGTACCCCAGCATAAAGATTGCGATCCTGTACCCCAACATACAGAATGTGATCCTGTACCCCAACATAAAGATTGTGATCCTGTACCCCAACTTACAGACTGTGATCCTGTCCCCCAACGTACAGACTCTGATCCTGTACCCCAACATACAGACTGTGATCCTGAACCCCAACATACAGTATGTGATCCTGTACCCCAACATAAAGATTGAGATCCTGCACCCCAACTTACAGACTGATCCTGTCCCCCAACGTACAGACTCTGATCCTGTACCCCAACATAGAGACTGTGATCATGTACCCCAACATACAGACTGTGATCCTGTATCCCAACATACAGACTCTGATCCTGTACGCCAGCATACAGACTTTGATCCTGTACCTCAACATACAGACTGTGATCCTGTACCCCAAGGTACAGACTGTGACTCTGTACCCCAACATACAGACTGTGATCCTATACCCCAACAGACAGACTCAGATCCTGTACCCCAACATACAGAGTGTGATCCTGTACCCCAACATACAGACTGTGATCCTGTACCCCAACATACAGACTGTGATCCTGTACCCCAACATGCAGACTCTGATCCTGTACCCCAACATACAGACTGTGATCCTGTATCCCAACATACAGACTGTGATCCTGTACCCCAACATACAGACTGTGATCCTGCGCCCCAACATAGAGACTGTGACTCTGTACCCCAACATACAGAATGTGATCCTGCACCCCAACATACAGATTGTGACCCTCTACCCCAACACACAGACTCAGATCCTGTACCCCAACATACAGAATGTGATCCTGTACCCCAACATACAGACTGTGATCCTGCACCCCAACATACCGACTGGGATCCTGTACCCCAACATAGAGACTCTGATCCTGTACCCCAACATACGGACTGTGATACTGTACCCCAACATACAGACTGTGATCCTGTACCCCAACATACAGACTGCGATCCTGTACCCCAACATACCCAGACTGTGATCCTGTACCCCAACATACAGACTGTGATCCTGCACCACAACATACAGACTGTGATCCTGTCCCCCGGCATACAGACTGTGATCCTGTACCCCAACATACAGACTGTGATCCTGCACCCCAACATAAAGACTGTGATCCTGTACCCCAACATACAGAATGTGATCCTGCACCCCAACATACAGACTGTCATCCTGCACCCCAACATACAGAATGTGATCCTGTACCCAGCATAAAGATTGCGATCCTGTACCCCAACATACAGAATGTGATCCTGTACCCCAACATAAAGATTGTGATCCTGTACCCCAACTTACAGACTGTGATCCTGTCCCCCAACATGCAGACTCTGATCCTGTACCCCAACATACAGACTGTGACCCTGTACCCCAACATACAGACTGTGACCCTGTACCCCAACATAGACTGTGATCCTGTACGCCAACATACAGACTGTGATCCTGGACCCCAACATGCAGACTGTGATCCTGTACCCCAACGTACAGACTGTGACCCTGTACCCCAACATACGGACTCTGCTCCTGTACCCCAACATACAGACTGTGATCCTGTACCCCAAAATAAATGCTGTGATCCTGTACCCCAACATACAGACTGTGACCCTGTACCCCAACATACAGACTGTGATCCTGTACCCGAACATACAGACTGTGCTCCTGTACCCCAACATACAGACTGTGATCCTGTACCCCAACATGCAGACTGTGACCCTGTACCCCAACATAGACTGTGATCCTGTACCCCAACATACAGACTCTGATCCTGTACGCCAGCATACAGACCTTGATCCTGTACCCCAACATAGAGACTTTGACCATGTACCCCAACATACAGACTGTGATCCTGTACCCCAACAGACAGACTCTGATCCTGTACACCAGCATACAGACTGTGATCCTGTACCCGAACATACAGACTGTGATCCTGTACCCCAACATACAGACTGTGATCCTGTACCCCAACATACAGTCTCTGATCCTGCACCCCAAAATACAGTCTCTCATCCTGCACCCCAACATACAGACTGTGATCCTGTACCCCAACATACAGACTGTAACTCTGTACCCCAACATACAGACTGTGATCCTGTCCCCCAACATACAGACTGTGATCCTGTACCCCAACATACAGACTGTGATCCTGTACCCCAACATACAGACTGTGATCCAGTACCCTAACATACAGACTGTGATCCTGTACCCCAACATGCAGACTCTGATCCTGTACCCCAACACACAGAATATGATCCTGTGTCCCAACATACAGACTCTGATCCTGCACCCCAAAATACAGTCTCTGATCCTGTACCCCAACATACAGACTGTGATCCTGTACTGCAACATACAGACTCTGATCCTGCACCCCAAAATACAGACTCTGATCCTGCACCCCAACATACAGACTGTGATCCTGTACCCCAACATACAGAATGTGATCCTGTATGCCAGCATACAGACTGTGATCCTGTACCCCAACATACAGAGTGTGATCCTGCTCCTCAACATACAGACTGTGATCCTGTACCCCAACATACAGACTCTGATCCTGTACACCAGCATACAGACTGTGATCCTGTACCCCAACATACAGACTCTGATCCTGCACCCCAAAATACAGACTCTGATCCTGCACCCCAACATACAGACTGTGATCCTGTACCCCAACATACAGAGTGTGATCCTGTACCCCAACATACAGACTGTGACCCTGTACCCCAACATACAGACTGTGACCCTGTACCCCAACATAGACAGTGATCCTGTACCCCAACATACAGACTGTGATCCTGTACCCCAACATACAGACTGTGACCCTGTACCCCAACATACAGACTGTGATCCTGTACCCCAACATACAGACTCTGCTCCTGTAGCCCAACATACAGACTCTGACCCGGCACCCCAACATACCGACTGGAATCCTGTACCCCAACATAGAGACTCTGATCCTGTACCCCAACATACGGACTGTGATCCTGTACACCAACATACAGACTGTGATCCTGTACCCCAACATACAGACTGCGATCCTGTACCCCAACATACCCAGACTGTGATCCTGTACCCCAACATACAGACTGTGATCCTGCACCACAACATACAGACTGTGATCCTGTCCCCCGGCATACAGACTGTGATCCTGTACCCCAACATACAGACTGTGATCCTGCACCCCAACATACAGACTGTGATCCTGTACCCCAACATACAGAAAGTGATCCTGCACCCCAACATACAGACTGTCATCCTGTACCCCAACATACAGACTGTGATCCTGTACCCCAACATACAGACTGTGATCCTGCACCCCAACATACAGAATGTGATCCTGTACCCCAGCATAAAGATTGCGATCCTGTACCCCAACATACAGAATGTGATCCAGTACCCCAACATAAAGATTGTGATCCTGTACCCCAACATACAGACTGTGATCCTGTCCCCCAACGTACAGACTCTGATCCTGTACCCCATCATACAGACTGTGATCCTGAACCCCAACATACAGAATGTGATCCTGTACCCCAAAATAAATGCTGTGACCCTGTACCCCAACATAGACTGTGATCCTGTACCCCAACATACAGACTGTGATCCTGGACCCCAACATGCAGACTGTGATCCTGTACCCCAACGTACAGACTGTGACCCTGTACCCCAACATACAGACTCTGCTCCTGTACCCCAACATACAGACTGTGATCCTGTACCCCAAAATAAATGCTGTGATCCTGTACCCCAACATACAGACTGTGACCCTGTACCCCAACATACAGACTGTGATCCTGTACCCGAACATACAGACTGTGATCCTGTACCCCAACATACAGACTGTGATCCTGTACCCCAACATGCAGACTGTGACCCTGTACCCCAACATAGACTGTGATCCTGTACCCCAAAATAAAGACTCTGACCCTGTACCCCAACATACAGACTGTGATCCTGTATCACAACATACAGACTCTGATCCTGTACGCCAGCATACAGACTTTGATCCTGTACCCCAACATAGAGACTTTGACCCTGTACCCCAACATACAGACTGTGATCCTGTACCCCAACATACAGACTCTGATCCTGTACACCAGCATACAGACTGTGATCCTGTACCCGAACATACAGACTGTGATCCTGTACCCCAACATACAGACTGTGATCCTGTACCCCAACATACAGACTCTGATCCTGCACCCCAAAGTACAGTCTCTGATCCTGCACCCCAACATACAGACTGTGATCCTGTACCACAACATACAGACTGTAACTCTGTACCCCAACATACAGACTGTGATCCTGTCCCCCAACATACAGACTGTGATCCTGTACCCCAACATACAGACTGTGATCCTGTACCCCAACATACAGACTGTGATCCTGTCCCCCAACATACAGACTGTGATCCTGTACCCCAACATGCAGACTCTGATCCTGGACCCCAACATACAGAATATGATCCTGTGTCCCAACATACAGACTCTGATCCTGCACCCCAAAATACAGTCTCTGATCCTGTACCCCAACATACTGAATGTAATCCTGTATTGCAACATACAGACTCTGATCCTGCACCCCAAAATACAGACTCTGATCCTGCACCCCAACATACAGACTGTGATCCTGTACCCCAACATATAGAATGTGATCCTGTATGCCAGCATACAGACTGTGATCCTGTACCCCAACATACAGACTGTGATCCTGCTCCCCAACATACAGACTGTGATCCTGTACCCCAACATACAGACTCTGATCCTGTACACCAGCATACAGACTGTGATCCTGTACCCCAACATACAGACTCTGATCCTGCACCCCAAAATACAGACTCTGATCCTGCACCCCAACATACAGACTGTGATCCTGTACCCCAACATACAGAGTGTGATCCTGTACCCCAACATACAGACTGTGACCCTGTACCCCAACATACAGACTGTGACCCTGTACCCCAACATAGACAGTGATCCTGTACCCCAACATACAGACTGTGATCCTGTACCCCAACATGCAGACTGTGACCCTGTACCCCAACATACAGACTCAGATCCTGTACCCCAACATACAGACTGTGACCCTGAACCCCAACACACAGACTCAGATCCTGTACCCCAACATACAGACTGTGATCCTGTACCCCAACATACAGACTGTGATCCTGGACCCTAACATACAGACTGTGATCCTGTAACCCAACATACAGACTCCGACCCTGCACCCCAACATACAGACTGTGATCCTGCAACCCAACATAAAGACTGTGATCCTGTACCCCAACATACAGAATGTGATCCTGCACCCCAACATCCAGACTGTCATCCTGTACCCCAACATACAGACTGTGATCCTGTACCCCAACATACAGACTGTGATCCTGCACCCCAACATACAGAATGTGATCCTGTACCCCAGCATAAAGATTGCGATCCTGTACCCCAACATACAGAATGTGATCCTGTACCCCAACATAAAGATTGTGATCCTGTACCCCAACTTACAGACTGTGATCCTGTCCCCCAACGTACAGACTCTGATCCTGTACCCCAACATACAGACTGTGATCCTGAACCCCAACATACAGTATGTGATCCTGTACCCCAACATAAAGATTGAGATCCTGCACCCCAACTTACAGACTGATCCTGTCCCCCAACGTACAGACTCTGATCCTGTACCCCAACATAGAGACTGTGATCATGTACCCCAACATACAGACTGTGATCCTGTATCCCAACATACAGACTCTGATCCTGTACGCCAGCATACAGACTTTGATCCTGTACCTCAACATACAGACTGTGATCCTGTACCCCAAGGTACAGACTGTGACTCTGTACCCCAACATACAGACTGTGATCCTATACCCCAACAGACAGACTCAGATCCTGTACCCCAACATACAGAGTGTGATCCTGTACCCCAACATACAGACTGTGATCCTGTACCCCAACATACAGACTGTGATCCTGTACCCCAACATGCAGACTCTGATCCTGTACCCCAACATACAGACTGTGATCCTGTATCCCAACATACAGACTGTGATCCTGTACCCCAACATACAGACTGTGATCCTGCGCCCCAACATAGAGACTGTGACTCTGTACCCCAACATACAGAATGTGATCCTGCACCCCAACATACAGATTGTGACCCTCTACCCCAACACACAGACTCAGATCCTGTACCCCAACATACAGAATGTGATCCTGTACCCCAACATACAGACTGTGATCCTGCACCCCAACATACCGACTGGGATCCTGTACCCCAACATAGAGACTCTGATCCTGTACCCCAACATACGGACTGTGATACTGTACCCCAACATACAGACTGTGATCCTGTACCCCAACATACAGACTGCGATCCTGTACCCCAACATACCCAGACTGTGATCCTGTACCCCAACATACAGACTGTGATCCTGCACCACAACATACAGACTGTGATCCTGTCCCCCGGCATACAGACTGTGATCCTGTACCCCAACATACAGACTGTGATCCTGCACCCCAACATAAAGACTGTGATCCTGTACCCCAACATACAGAATGTGATCCTGCACCCCAACATACAGACTGTCATCCTGCACCCCAACATACAGAATGTGATCCTGTACCCAGCATAAAGATTGCGATCCTGTACCCCAACATACAGAATGTGATCCTGTACCCCAACATAAAGATTGTGATCCTGTACCCCAACTTACAGACTGTGATCCTGTCCCCCAACATGCAGACTCTGATCCTGTACCCCAACATACAGACTGTGACCCTGTACCCCAACATACAGACTGTGACCCTGTACCCCAACATAGACTGTGATCCTGTACGCCAACATACAGACTGTGATCCTGGACCCCAACATGCAGACTGTGATCCTGTACCCCAACGTACAGACTGTGACCCTGTACCCCAACATACGGACTCTGCTCCTGTACCCCAACATACAGACTGTGATCCTGTACCCCAAAATAAATGCTGTGATCCTGTACCCCAACATACAGACTGTGACCCTGTACCCCAACATACAGACTGTGATCCTGTACCCGAACATACAGACTGTGCTCCTGTACCCCAACATACAGACTGTGATCCTGTACCCCAACATGCAGACTGTGACCCTGTACCCCAACATAGACTGTGATCCTGTACCCCAACATACAGACTCTGATCCTGTACGCCAGCATACAGACTTTGATCCTGTACCCCAACATAGAGACTTTGACCATGTACCCCAACATACAGACTGTGATCCTGTACCCCAACAGACAGACTCTGATCCTGTACACCAGCATACAGACTGTGATCCTGTACCCGAACATACAGACTGTGATCCTGTACCCCAACATACAGACTGTGATCCTGTACCCCAACATACAGTCTCTGATCCTGCACCCCAAAATACAGTCTCTCATCCTGCACCCCAACATACAGACTGTGATCCTGTACCCCAACATACAGACTGTAACTCTGTACCCCAACATACAGACTGTGATCCTGTCCCCCAACATACAGACTGTGATCCTGTACCCCAACATACAGACTGTGATCCTGTACCCCAACATACAGACTGTGATCCAGTACCCTAACATACAGACTGTGATCCTGTACCCCAACATGCAGACTCTGATCCTGTACCCCAACACACAGAATATGATCCTGTGTCCCAACATACAGACTCTGATCCTGCACCCCAAAATACAGTCTCTGATCCTGTACCCCAACATACAGACTGTGATCCTGTACTGCAACATACAGACTCTGATCCTGCACCCCAAAATACAGACTCTGATCCTGCACCCCAACATACAGACTGTGATCCTGTACCCCAACATACAGAATGTGATCCTGTATGCCAGCATACAGACTGTGATCCTGTACCCCAACATACAGAGTGTGATCCTGCTCCTCAACATACAGACTGTGATCCTGTACCCCAACATACAGACTCTGATCCTGTACACCAGCATACAGACTGTGATCCTGTACCCCAACATACAGACTCTGATCCTGCACCCCAAAATACAGACTCTGATCCTGCACCCCAACATACAGACTGTGATCCTGTACCCCAACATACAGAGTGTGATCCTGTACCCCAACATACAGACTGTGACCCTGTACCCCAACATACAGACTGTGACCCTGTACCCCAACATAGACAGTGATCCTGTACCCCAACATACAGACTGTGATCCTGTACCCCAACATACAGACTGTGACCCTGTACCCCAACATACAGACTGTGATCCTGTACCCCAACATACAGACTCTGCTCCTGTAGCCCAACATACAGACTCTGACCCGGCACCCCAACATACCGACTGGAATCCTGTACCCCAACATAGAGACTCTGATCCTGTACCCCAACATACGGACTGTGATCCTGTACACCAACATACAGACTGTGATCCTGTACCCCAACATACAGACTGCGATCCTGTACCCCAACATACCCAGACTGTGATCCTGTACCCCAACATACAGACTGTGATCCTGCACCACAACATACAGACTGTGATCCTGTCCCCCGGCATACAGACTGTGATCCTGTACCCCAACATACAGACTGTGATCCTGCACCCCAACATACAGACTGTGATCCTGTACCCCAACATACAGAAAGTGATCCTGCACCCCAACATACAGACTGTCATCCTGTACCCCAACATACAGACTGTGATCCTGTACCCCAACATACAGACTGTGATCCTGCACCCCAACATACAGAATGTGATCCTGTACCCCAGCATAAAGATTGCGATCCTGTACCCCAACATACAGAATGTGATCCAGTACCCCAACATAAAGATTGTGATCCTGTACCCCAACATACAGACTGTGATCCTGTCCCCCAACGTACAGACTCTGATCCTGTACCCCATCATACAGACTGTGATCCTGAACCCCAACATACAGAATGTGATCCTGTACCCCAACATAAAGATTGAGATCCAGCACCCCAACTTACAGACTGTGATCCTGTCCCCCAACGTACAGACTCTGATCCTGTACCCCAACATACAGACTGTGATCATGTACCCCAACATACAGACTGTGATCCTGTATCCCGACATACAGACTCTGATCCTGTACGCCAGCATACAGACTTTGATCCTGTACCCCAACATACAGACTGTGATCCTGTACCCCAACATACAGACTGTGATCCTGTACCCCAACATACAGACTGTGATCCTATACCCCAACATACAGACTCTGCTCCTGTACCCCAACATACAGACTCAGATCCTGTTCCCCAACATACAGACTGTGACCCTGAACCCCAACATACAGACTCAGATCCTATACCCGAACATACAGACTGTGATCCTGCACCCCAACATACAGACTGTGATCATGTACCCCAACATACAGACTGTGATGCTGGACCCTAACATACAGACTGTGATCCTGTACCCCAACATCCCGACTGAAATCCTGTACCCCAACATAGAGACTTTGATCCTGTACCCCAACATACAGACTGTGATCCTGTACCCCAACATACAGACTGTGATCCTGGACCCCAACATACAGACTGCGATCCTGTACCCCAACATACAGACTGTGATCCTGTACCCCAGCATACAGACTGTGATCCTGTACCCTTAGATACAGACTGTGATCCAGCACCCTAACCTAAAATCTGTGATCCTGTACCCCAACATACAGACTGTGATCCTGTACCCCAACATACAGACTGTGATCCTGGACCCCAACATACAGACTGCGATCCTGTACCCCAACATACAGACTGTGATCCTGTACCCTTACATACAGACTGTGATCCAGCACCCTAACCTAAAATCTGTGATCCTGTACCCCAACATACAGAATGTGATCCTGCACCCCAACATACAGACTGTGATCCTGTACCCCAACATACAGACTGTGATCCTGTACCCCAACATACAGACTGTGATCCTGCACCCCAACATACAGACTCTGATCCTGTACACCAGCATACGGACTGTGATCCTGTACCCCAACATACAGACTGTGACTCTGTACCCCAACAAACAGACTGTGATCCTGTACCCCAACATACAGACTCTGATCCTGCGCCCCAACATAGAGACTGTGATCCTGTACCCCAACATACAGAATGTGATCCTGCACCCCAACATACAGACTGTGATCCTGTACCCCAACATACAGACTGTGATCCTGTCCCCCAACATACAGAATGTGATCCTGTACCCCAACATAAAGATTGTGATCCTGTACCCCAACATACAGACTGTGATCCTGTCCCCCAACGTACAGACTCTGATCCTGTACCCCATCATACAGACTGTAATCCTGAACCCCAACATACAGAATGTGATCCTGTACCCCAACATAAAGATTGAGATCCAGCACCCCAACTTACAGACTGTGATCCTGTCCCCCAACGTACAGACTCTGATCCTGTACCCCAACATACAGACTGTGATCATGTACCCCAACATACAGACTGTGATCCTGTATCCCAACAAACAGACTCTGATCCTGTACGCCAGCATACAGACTTTGATCCTGTACCCCAACATACAGACTGTGATCCTGCTCCCCAACATACAGACTGTGATCCTGTACCCCAACATACAGACTGTGATCCTATACCCCAACATACAGACTCTGCTCCTGTACCCCAACATACAGACTCAGATCCTGTTCCCCAACATACAGACTGTGACCCTGAACCCCAACATACAGACTCAGATCCTGTACCCGAACATACAGACTGTGATCCTGCACCCCAACATACAGACTGTGATCATGTACCCCAACATACAGACTGTGATCCTGTACCCCAACATACAGACTGTGATCCTGGACCCCAACATACAGACTGCGATCCTGTACCCCAACATACAGACTGCGATCCTGTACCCCAACATACAGACTGTGATCCTGTACCCCAGCATACAGACTGTGATCCTGTACTGCAACATACAGACTGTGATCCTGTACCCCAAAATACAGACTCTGATCCTGTACCCTTACATACAGACTGTGATCCAGCACCCTAACCTAAAATCTGTGATCCTGTACCCCAACATACAGAATGTGATCCTGCACCCCAACATACAGACTGTGATCCTGTACCCCAACATACAGACTGTGATCCTGTACCCCAACATACAGACTGTGATCCTGTACCCCAACAAACAGACACTGATCCTGCACCCCAAAATACAGTCTCTGATCCTGCACCCCAACATACAGACTGTGATCCTGTACCCCAACATACAGACTGTGACTCTGTACCCCAACAAACAGACTGTGATCCTGTACCCCAACATACAGACTCTGATCCTGCGCCCCAACATAGAGACTGTGATCCTGTACCCCAACATACAGAATGTGATCC
Source organism: Mustelus asterias (assembly GCF_964213995.1). Taxonomy (NCBI): domain Eukaryota; kingdom Metazoa; phylum Chordata; class Chondrichthyes; order Carcharhiniformes; family Triakidae; genus Mustelus; species Mustelus asterias. Next base: position 98,060,114 of record NC_135803.1, on the reverse strand, counting down.
TGCACCCCAACATACAGACTGTGATCCTGTACCCCAACATACAGACTGTGATCCTGTCCCCCAACATACAGACTGTGATCCTGCACCCCATCATACAGAATGTGATCCTGTACCACAACATAAAGATTGTGATCCTGTACCCCAACATACAGAGTGTGATCCTGTACCCCAACATACAGACTGTGATCCTATACCCCAACATACAGACTCAGATCCTGTACCCCAACATACAGACTGTGATCCTGCACCCCATCATACAGAATGTGATCCTGTACCCCAACATAAAGATTGTAATCCTGTACCCCAACATACAGACTGTGATCCTGTACCCCAACATACAGACTGTGACCTTGAACCCCAACATACAGACTGTGATCCTGTACCCCAACATACAGACTGTGATCCTGTACACCAACATACAGACTGTGATCCTGCACCCCAACATACAGACTGTGACCCTGTACCCCAACATACAGACTGTGATCCTGTACCCCAAAATAAAGACTGTGATCCTGTACCCCAACATACAGACTGTGATCCTGTACCCCAACATACAGACTGTGATCCTGTACCCCAAAATAAAGACTCTGATCCTGTACCCCAACATACAGACTCTGATCCTGTACGCCAGCATACAGAATTTGATCCTGTACCCCAACATACAGACTGTGATCCTGTACCCCAACATACAGACTGTGATCCTGTACACCAACATACAGACTGTGATCCTGTATCCCAACATACAGACTCTGATCCTGTAACGCCAGCATACAGACTTTGATCCTGTACCCCAACATACAAACTGTGATCCTGTACCCCAACGTACAGACTGTGACTCTGTACCCCAACATAGACTGTGATCCTGTACCCCAACATACAGACTCAGATCCTGTACCCCAACATACAGAGTGTGATCCTGTACCCCAACATACAGACTGTGATCCTGTACCCCAACATACAGACTGTGATCCTGTACCCCAACATGCAGACTCTGATCCTGTACCCCAACATACAGACTGTGATCCTGTACCCCAACATACAGACTGTGATCCTGTACCCCAACATACCGACTGTGATCCTGCACCCCAACATTGAGACTGTGATCCTGTACCGCAACATACAGACTGTGATCCTGTACCCCAACATACAGACTCTGATCCAGTACCCCAACATACAGACTGTGATCCTGTCCCCCAACATACAGACTGTGATCCTGCACCCCATCATACAGAATGTGATCCTGTACCCCAACATAAAGATTGTGATCATGTACCCCAACATACAGACTGTGATCCTGTACCCCAACATAATGACTGTGATCCTGTACCCCAACATACAGACTGTTGTCCTCTACCCCACCATACAGACTCGGATCCTGTACCCCAACATACAGACTGTGACCCTGTACCCCAACATAAAGACTGTGATCCTGTACCCCAACATACAGACTGTGATCCTACTCCCCAACATACAGACTGTGACCCTCTACCCCACCATACAGACTCGGATCCTGTACCCCAACATACAGACTGTGACCCTGTACCCCAACATACAGACTGTGATCCTGTACACCTCCCTACAGACTGTGATCGTGTACCCCAACATACAGACTGTGACCCTGTACCCCAACATACAGACTGTGATCCTGTACCATAACATACAGACTGATCCTGTACCCCAACATACGGACTGTGATCCTGTATCCCAACATACAGACTGTGATCCTGTACACCAACATACAGACTGTGATCCTGTACCCCAACATACAGACGGTGACCCTGTACCCCAACATACAGACTGTGATTCGGTACCCCAACATGCAGACTCTGATCCTGTACCCCAACATATAGACTGTGAACCTGTACCCCAATATACAGACTGTGACCCTGTACCCCAACATAGACTGTGATCCTGGACCCCAACATACAGACTGTGATCCTGTACCCCAACATACAGTCTCTGATCCTGCACCCCAAAATACAGTCTCTGATCCTGCACCCCAACATACAGACTGTGATCCTGTACCCCAACATACAGACTGTAACTCTGTACCCCAACATACAGATTGTGATCCTGTCCCACAACATACAGACTGTGATCCTGTACCCCAACATACAGACTGTGATACTGTACCCCAACATACAGACTGTGATCCTGTTCCCTAACATACAGACTGTGATCCTGTACCCCAACATGCAGACTCTGATCCTGTACCCCAACATACAGAATATGATCCTGTGTCCCAACATACAGACTCTGATCCTGCACCCCAAAATACAGTCTCTGATCCTGTACCCCAACATACAGACTGTGATCCTGTACTGCAACATACAGACTCTGATCCTGCACCCCAAAATACAGACTCTGATCCTGCACCCCAACATACAGACTGTGATCCTGTACCCCAACATACAGAATGTGATCCTGTATGCCAGCATACAGACTGTGATCCTGTACCCCAACATACAGACTGTGATCCTGCTCCCCAACATACAGACTGTGATCCTGTACCCCAACATACAGACTCTGATCCTGTACACCAGCATACAGACTGTGATCCTGTACCCCAACATACAGACTCTGATCCTGCACCCCAAAATACAGACTCTGATCCTGCACCCCAACATACAGACTGTGATCCTGTACCCCAACATACAGAGTGTGATCCTGTACCCCAACATACAGACTGTGACCCTGTACCCCAACATACAGACTGTGACCCTGTACCCCAACATAGACAGTGATCCTGTACCCCAACATACAGACTGTGATCCTGTACCCCAACATACAGACTGTGACCCTGTACCCCAACATACAGACTGTGATCCTGTACCCCAACATAGAGACTCTGATCCTGTACCCCAACATACGGACTGTGATACTGTACCCCAACATACAGACTGTGATCCTGTACCCCAACATACAGACTGCGATCCTGTACCCCAACATACCCAGACTGTGATCCTGTACCCCAACATACAGACTGTGATCCTGCACCACAACATACAGACTGTGATCCTGTCCCCCGGCATACAGACTGTGATCCTGTACCCCAACATACAGACTGTGATCCTGCACCCCAACATAAAGACTGTGATCCTGTACCCCAACTTACAGAAAGTGATCCTGCACCCCAACATACAGACTGTGATCCTGTACCCCAACATACAGACTGTGATCCTGCACCCCAACATACAGAATGTGATCCTGTACCCCAGCATAAAGATTGCGATCCTGTACACCAACATACAGAATGTGATCCTGTACCCCAACATAAAGATTGTGATCCTGTACCCCAACATACAGACTGTGATCCTGTCCCCCAACGTACAGACTCTGATCCTGTACCCCATCATACAGACTGTGATCCTGTACCCCAACATACAGAATGTGATCCTGTACCCCAACATAAAGATTGAGATCCAGCACCCCAACTTACAGACTGTGATCCTGTCCCCCAACGTACAGACTCTGATCCTGTACCCCAACATACAGACTGTGATCATGTACCCCAACATACAGACTGTGATCCTGTATCCCAACATACAGACTCTGATCCTGTACGCCAGCATACAGACTTTGATCCTGTACCCCAACATACAGACTGTGATCCTGCTCCCCAACATACAGACTCAGATCCTGTTCCCCAACATACAGACTGTGACCCTGAACCCCAACATACAGACTCAGATCCTGTACCCCAACATACAGACTGTGATGCTGGACCCTAACATACAGACTGTGATCCTGTACCCCAACATCCCGACTGAAATCCTGTACCCCAACATAGAGACTTTGATCCTGTACCCCAACATACAGACTGTGATCCTGTACCCCAGCATACAGACTGTGATCCTGTACCCTTACATACAGACTGTGATCCAGCACCCTAACCTAAAATCTGTGATCCTGTACCCCAACATACAGAATGTGATCCTGCACCCCAACATACAGACTGTGATCCTGTACCCCAACATACAGACTGTGATCCTGTACCCCAACATACAGACTGTGATCCTGCACCCCAACATACAGACTCTGATCCTGTACACCAGCATACGGACTGTGATCCTGTACCCCAACAAACAGACTGTGATCCTGTACCCCAACATACAGACTGTGATCCTGCGCCCCAACATAGAGACTGTGATCCTGTACCCCAACATACAGAATGTGATCCTGCACCCCAACATACAGACTGTGATCCTGTACCCCAACATACAGACTGTGACCTTGAACCCCAACATACAGACTGTGATCCTGTACCCCAACATACAGACTGTGATCCTGTACACCAACATACAGACTGTGATCCTGCACCCCAACATACAGACTGTGACCCTGTACCCCAACATACAGACTGTGATCCTGTACCCCAAAATAAAGACTGTGATCCTGTACCCCAACATACAGACTGTGACCCTGTACCCCAACATACAGACTGTGATCCTGTACCCCAAAATAAAGACTCAGATCCTGTACCCCAACATACAGACTCTGATCCTGTACGCCAGCATACAGACTTTGATCCTGTACCCCAGCATACAGACTGTGATCCTGTACCCCAACATACAGACTGTGATCCTGTACCCCAACATACAGACTGTGATCCTGTACCCCAAAATAAAGACTCTGATCCTGTACCCCAACATACAGACTCTGATCCTGTACGCCAGCATACAGAATTTGATCCTGTACCCCAACATACAGACTGTGATCCTGTACCCCAACATACAGACTGTGATGCTGTACACCAACATACAGACTGTGATCCTGTATCCCAACATACAGACTCTGATCCTGTAACGCCAGCATACAGACTTTGATCCTGTACCCCAACATACAAACTGTGATCCTGTACCCCAACGTACAGACTGTGACTCTGTACCCCAACATAGACTGTGATCCTGTACCCCAACATACAGACTCAGATCCTGTACCCCAACATACAGAGTGTCATCCTGTACCCCAACATACAGAGTGTCATCCTGTACCCCAACATACAGACTGTGATCCTGTACCCCAACATACAGACTGTGATCCTGTACCCCAACATGCAGACTCTGATCCTGTACCCCAAAATACAGACTGTGATCCTGTACCCCAACATACAGACTGTGATCCTGTACCCCAACATACCGACTGTGATCCTGCACCCCAACATTGAGACTGTGATCCTGTACCGCAACATACAGGCTGTGATCCTGTACCCCAACATACAGACTCTGATCCAGTACCCCAACATACAGACTGTGATCCTGTCCCCCAACATACAGACTGTGATCCAGCACCCCATCATACAGAATGTGATCCTCTACCCCAACATAAAGATTGTGATCCTCTACCCCAACATAAAGACTGTGATCCTGTACCCCAACATACAGACTGTGATCCTGCTCCCCAACATACAGACTGTGACCCTCTACCCCACCATACAGACTCGGATCCTGTACCCCAACATACAGACTGTGACCCTGTACCCCAACATACAGACTGTGATCCTGTACACCTACCTACAGACTGTGATCGTGTACCCCAACATACAGACTGTGACCCTGTACCCCAACATACAGACTGTGATCCTGTACCATAACATACAGACTGATCCTGTACCCCAACATACGGACTGTGATCCTGTATCCCAACATACAGACTGTGATCCTGTACACCAACATACAGACTGTGATCCTGTACCCCAACATACAGACGGTGACCCTGTACCCCAACATACAGACTGTGATTCGGTACCCCAACATGCAGACTCTGATCCTGTACCCCAACATACAGACTGTGAACCTGGACCCCAACATACAGACTGTGACCCTGTACCCCAACATAGACTGTGATCCTGGACCCCAACATACAGACTGTGATCCTGTACCCCAACATACAGACTGTGACCCTGTACCCGAACATACAGACTCTGCTCCTGTACCCCAACATACAGACTCAGATCCTGTTCCCCAACATACAGACTGTGACCCTGAACCCCACCATACAGACTCAGATCCTGTACCCGAACATACAGACTGTGATCCTGTACCCCAACATACAGACTGTGATCATGTACCCCAACATACAGACTGTGATCCTGGACCCTAACATACAGACTGTGATCCTGTACCCCAACATACCGACTGAGATACTGTACCCCAACATAGAGACTTTGATCCTGTACCCCAACATACAGACTGTGATCCTGTACCCCAACATACAGACTGTGATCCTGCACCCCAACATACAGACTCTGATCCTGTACACCAGCATACGGACTGTGATCCTGTACCCCAACAAACAGACCCTGATTCTGCACCCCAAAATACAGTCTCTGATCCTGCACCCCAACATACAGACTGTGATCCTGTACCCCAACATACAGACTGTGACTCTGTACCCCAACAAACAGACTGTGATCCTGTACCCCAACATACAGACTCTGATCCTGCGCCCCAACATAGAGACTGTGATCCTGTACCCCAACATACAGAATGTGATCCTGCACCCCAACATACAGACTGTGATCCTGTACCCCAACATACAGACTGTGATCCTGTCCCCCAACATACAGACTGTGATCCTGTAACCCAACATCAGACTGTGATCCTCCACCCCAACATACAGACTGTGATCTTGTACCCCAAAATAAAGACTGTGATCCTGTACCCCAACATACAGACAGTGATCCTGTACCCCAAAATAAAGACTCTGATCCTGTACCCCAACATACAGACTCTGATCCTGTACGCCAGCATACAGACTTTGATCCTGTACCCCAGCATACAGACTGTGATCCTGTACCCCAACATACAGACTGTGATCCAGTACCCCAACATACAGACTGTGATCCTGTACCCCAAAATAAAGACTCTGATCCTGTACCCCAACATACAGACTCTGATCCTGTACGCCAGCATACAGACTTTGATCCTGTACCCCAACATACAGACTGTGATCCTGTACCCCAACATACAGACTGTGATCCTGTACACCAACATACAGACTGTGATCCTGTATCCCAACATACAGACTCTGATCCTGTAACGCCAGCATACAGACTTTGATCCTGTACCCCAACATACAAACTGTGATCCTGTACCCCAACGTACAGACTGTGACTCTGTACCCCAACATAGACTGTGATCCTGTACCCCAACATACAGACTCAGATCCTGTACCCCAACATACAGACTCAGATCCTGTTCCCCAACATACAGACTGTGACCCTGAACCCCACCATACAGACTCAGATCCTGTACCCGAACATACAGACTGTGATCCTGTACCCCAACATACAGACTGTGATCATGTACCCCAACATACAGACTGTGATCCTGGACCCTAACATACAGACTGTGATCCTGTACCTCAACATACCGACTGAGATACTGTACCCCAACATAGAGACTTTGATCCTGTACCCCAACATACAGACTGTGATCCTGTACCCCAACATACAGACTGTGATCCTGGACCCCAACATACAGACTGTGATCCTGTACCCTTACATACAGACTGTGACCCAGCACCCCAACCTAAAATCTGTGATCCTGTACCCCAACATACAGAATGTGATCCTGCACCCGAACATACAGACTGTGATCCTGTACCCCAACATACAGACTGTGATCCTGTACCCCAACATACAGACTGTGATCCTGCACCCCAACATACAGACTCTGATCCTGTACACCAGCATACGGACTGTGATCCTGTACCACAACAAACAGACCCTGATTCTGCACCCCAAAATACAGTCTCTGATCCTGCACCCCAACATACAGACTGTGATCCTGTACCCCAACATACAGACTGTGACTCTGTACCCCAACAAACAGACTGTGATCCTGTACCCCAACATACAGAATGTGATCCTGCACCCAAACATACAGACTGTGATCCTGTACCCCAACATACAGACTGTGATCCTGTCCCCCAACATACAGACTGTGATCCTGTAACCCAACATCAGACTGTGATCCTCCACCCCAACATACAGACTGTGACCCTGTACCCCAACATACAGACTGTGATCTTGTACCCCAAAATTAAGACTGTGATCCTGTACCCCAACATACAGACAGTGATCCTGTACCCCAAAATAAAGACTCTGATCCTGTACCCCAACATACAGACTCTGATCCTGTACGTCAGCATACAGACTTTGATCCTGTACCCCAGCATACAGACTGTGATCCTGTACCCCAACATACAGACTGTGATCCTGTACCCCAACATACAGACTGTGATCCTGTACCCCAAAATAAAGACTCTGATCCTGTACCCCAACATACAGACTCTGATCCTGTACGCCAGCATACAGACTTTGATCCTGTACCCCAACATACAGACTGTGATCCTGTACCCCAACATACAGACTGTGATCCTGTACACCAACATACAGACTGTGATCCTGTATCCCAACATACAGACTCTGATCCTGTAACGCCAGCATACAGACTTTGATCCTGTACCCCAACATACAAACTGTGATCCTGTACCCCAACGTACAGACTGTGACTCTGTACCCCAACATAGACTGTGATCCTGTACCCCAACATACAGACTCAGATCCTGTACCCCAACATACAGAGTGTCATCCTGTACCCCAACATACAGACTGTGATCCTGTACCCCAACATACAGACTGTGATCCTGTACCCCAACATGCAGACTCTGATCCTGTACCCCAAAATACAGACTGTGATCCTGTACCCCAACATACAGACTGTGATCCTGTACCCCACCATACCGACTGTGATCCTGCACCCCAACATTGAGACTGTGATCCTGTACCGCAACATACAGACTGTGATCCTGTACCCCAACATACAGACTCTGATCCAGTACCCCAACATACAGACTCTGATCCTGTCCCCCAACATACAGACTGTGATCCTGCACCCCATCATACAGAATGTGATCCTGTACCCCAACATAAAGATTGTGATCCTCGACCCCAACATACAGACTGTGATCCTGTACCCCAACATAAAGACTGTGATCCTGTACCCCAACATACAGACGGTTGTCCTCTACCCCACCATACAGACTCGGATCCTGTACCCCAACATACAGACTGTGACCCTGTACCCCAACATAAAGACTGTGATCCTGTACCCCAACATACAGACTGTGATCCTGCTCCCCAACATACAGACTGTGACCCTCTACCCCACCATACAGACTCGGATCCTGTACCCCAACATACAGACTGTGACCCTGTACCCCAACATACAGACTGTGATCCTGTACACCTACCTACAGACTGTGATCGTGTACCCCAACATACAGACTGTGACCCTGTACCCCAACATACAGACTGTGATCCTGTACCATAACATACAGACTGATCCTGTACCCCAACATACGGACTGTGATCCTGTATCCCAACAGACAGACTGTGATCCTGTACCCCAACATACAGACTGTGAACCTGTACCCCAACATACAGACTGTGACCCTGTACCCCAACATAGACTGTGATCCTGGACCCCAACATACAGACTGTGATCCTGTACCCCAACATACAGACTGTGACCCTGTACCCCAACATACAGACTCTGCTCCTGTACCCCAACATACAGACTCAGATCCTGTTCCCCAACATACAGACTGTGACCCTGAACCCCAACATACAGACTCAGATCCTGTACCCGAACATACAGACTGTGATCCTGTACCCCAACATACAGACTGTGATCATGTACCCAAACATACAGACTGTGATCCTGGACCCTAACATACAGACTGTGATCCTGTACCCCAACATACCGACTGAGATACTGTACCCCAACATAGAGACTGTGATCCTGCACCCCAACATACAGACTCTGATCCTGTACACCAGCATACGGACTGTGATCCTGTACCCCAACAAACAGACCCTGATTCTGCACCCCAAAATACAGTCTCTGATCCTGCACCCCAACATACAGACTGTGATCCTGTACCCCAACATACAGACTGTGACTCTGTACCCCAACAAACAGACTGTGATCCTGTACCCCAACATACAGACTCTGATCCTGCGCCCCAACATAGAGACTGTGATCCTGTACCCCAACATAGAGACTCTGATCCTGTACCCCAACATACGGACTGTGATCCTGTACCCCAACACACAGACTGTGATCCTGTACCCCAACATACAGACTGCGATCCTGTACCCCAACATACAGACTGTGATCCTGAACCCCAACATACAGACTGTGATCCTGCACCACAACATAGACTGTGATCCTGTACCCCAGCATACAGACTGTGATCCTGTACCCTTACATACAGACTGTGACCCAGCACCCCAACATAAAGACTGTGATCCTGTACCCCAACATACAGAATGTGATCCTGCACCCCAACATACAGACTGTGATCCTGTAACCCAACATACAGACTGTGATCCTGCACCCCAACATACAGACTCTGATCCTGTACACCAGCATACGGACTGTGATCCTGTACCCCAACAAACAGGCCCTGATCCTGCACCCCAAAATACAGTCTCTGATCCTGCACCCCAACATACAGACTGTGATCCTGTACCCCAACATACAGACTGTGACTCTGTACCCCAACAAACAGACTGTGATCCTGTACCCCAACATACAGACTCTGATCCTGCGTCCCAACATGGAGACTGTGATCCTGTACCCCAACATACAGAATGTGATCCTGCACCCCAACATACAGACTGTGATCCTGTACCCCAACATACAGACTGTGATCCTGTCCCCCAACATACAGACTGTGATCCTGTAACCCAACATACAGACTCTGATCCTGCACCCCAACATACCGACTGGGATCCTGTACCCCAACATAGAGACTCTGATCCTGTACCCCAACATACGGACTGTGATCCTGTACCCCAACACACAGACTGTGATCCTGTACCCCAACATACAGACTGCGATCCTGTACCCCAACATACAGACTGTGATCCTGAACCCCAACATACAGACTGTGATCCTGCACCACAACATAGACTGTGATCCTGTACCCCAGCATACAGACTGTGATCCTGTACCCCAACATACAGACTGTGATCCTGCACCCCAACATAAAGACTGTGATCCTGTACCCCAACATACAGAATGTTATCCTGCACCCCAACATACAGACTGTGATCCTGTACCCCAACATACAGACTGTGATCCTGTACCCCAACATACAGACTGTGATCCTGCACCCCAACATACAGAATGTGATCCTGTATCCCAGCATAAAGATTGCGATCCTGTACCCCAACATACAGACTGTGATCCTGAACCCCAACATACAGAATGTGATCCTGTACCCCAACAGAAAGATTGTGATCCTGTACAACAACTTACAGACTGTGCTCCTGTCCCCCAACGTACAGACTGTGATCCTGTACCCCAACATACAGACTGTGATTCTGTACCCCAACATACAGACTGTGATACTGTACCCCAACATACAGACTGTGATCCTGTACCCCACCATACAGATTGTGACCCTGTACCCCATCGTAGAGACTGTGACTCTGTACCCCAACATACTGACTCAGATCCTGTACCCCAACATACAGACTGTGACCCTGAACCCCAACACACAGACTCAGATCCTGTACCCCAACATACAGACTGTGATCCTGTACCCCAACATACAGACTGTGATCCTGCACCCCAACATACCGACAGGGATCCTGTACCCCAACATAGAGACTCTGATCCTGTACCCCAACATACGGACTGTGATACTGTACCCCAACATACAGACTGTGATCCTGTACCCCAACATACAGACTGTGATCCTGTACCCCAACATACAGACTGTGAACCTGTACCCCAACATACAGACTGTGACCCTGTACCCCAACATAGACTGTGATCCTGGACCCCAACATACAGACTGTGATCCTGTGCCCCAACAAACAGACTCTGCTCCTGTACCCCAACATACAGACTCAGATGCTGTTCCCCAACATACAGACTGTGACCCTGAACCCCAACATACAGACTCAGATCCTGTACCCGAACATACAGACTGTGATCCTGTACCCCAACATACAGACTGTGATCATGTACCCCAACATACAGACTGTGATCCTGGACCCTAACATACAGACTGTGATCCTGTACCCCAACATACCGACTGAGATCCTGTACCCCAACATAGAGACTTTGATCCTGTACCCCAACATACAGACTGTGATCCTGTACCCCAACATACAGACTGTGATCCTGGACCCCAACATACAGACTGCGATCCTGTACACCAACATACAGACTGTGATCCTGTACCCCAGCATACAAACTGTGATCCTGTACCCTTACATACAGACTGTGATCCAGCACCCCAACCTAAAATCTGTGATCCTGTACCCCAACATACAGACTGTGATCCTGTACCCCAACATACAGACTGTGATCCTGTACCCCAACATACAGACTGTGATCCTGCACCCCAACATACAGACTCTGATCCTGTACACCAGCATACGGACTGTGATCCTGTACCCCAACAAACAGACCCTGATCCTGCACCCCAAAATACAGTCTCTGATCCTGCACCCCAACATACAGACTGTGATCCTGTACCCCAACATACATACTGTGACTCTGTACCCCAACAAACAGACTGTGATCCTGTACCCCAACAAATAGACTCTGATCCTGCGCCCCAACATACAGACTCTGATCCTGCGCCCCAACATAGAGACTGTGATCCTGTACCCCAACATACAGAATGTGACCCTGCACCCCAACATACAGACTGTGATCCTGTACCCCAACATACAGACTGTGATCCTGTCCCCCAACATACAGACTGTGATCCTGTAACCCAACATACAGACTCTGATCCTGCACCCCAACATACCGACTGGGATCCTGTACCCCAACATAGAGACTCTGATCCTGTACCCCAACATACGGACTGTGATCCTGTACCCCAACACACAGACTGTGATCCTGTACCCCAACATACAGACTGCGATCCTGTACCCCAACATACAGACTGTGATCCTGTACCCCAACATACAGACTGTGATCCTGCACCCCATCATACAGAATGTGATCCTGTACCCCAACATAAAGATTGTGATCCTCTACCCCAACATACAGACTGTGATCCTGTACCCCAACATAAAGACTGTGATCCTGTACCCCAACATACAGACTGTTGTCCTCTACCCCACCATACAGACTCGGATCCTGTACCCCAACATACAGACTGTGACCCTGTACCCCAACATAAAGACTGTGATCCTGTACCCCAACATACAGACTGTGATCCTGCTCCCCAACATACAGACTGTGACCCTCTACCCCACCATACAGACTCGGATCCTGTACCCCAACATACAGACTGTGATCCTGGACCCTAACATACAGACTGTGATCCTGTACCCCAACATACCGACTGAGATCCTGTACCCCAACATAGAGACTTTGATCCTGTACCCCAACATACAGACTGTGATCCTGTACCCCAACATACAGACTGTGATCCTGGACCCCAACATACAGACTGCGATCCTGTACACCAACATACAGACTGTGATCCTGTACCCCAGCATACAGACTGTGATCCTGTACCCTTACATACAGACTGTGATCCAGCACCCCAACCTAAAATCTGTGATCCTGTACCCCAACATACAGACTGTGATCCTGTACCCCAACATACAGACTGTGATCCTGTACCCCAACATACAGACTGTGATCCTGCACCCCAACATACAGACTCTGATCCTGTACACCAGCATACGGACTGTGATCCTGTACCCCAACAAACAGACCCTGATCCTGCACCCCAAAATACAGTCTCTGATCCTGCACCCCAACATACAGACTGTGATCCTGTACCCCAACATACATACTGTGACTCTGTACCCCAACAAACAGACTGTGATCCTGTACCCCAACAAATAGACTCTGATCCTGCGCCCCAACATACAGACTCTGATCCTGCGCCCCAACATAGAGACTGTGATCCTGTACCCCAACATACAGAATGTGACCCTGCACCCCAACATACAGACTGTGATCCTGTACCCCAACATACAGACTGTGATCCTGTCCCCCAACATACAGACTGTGATCCTGTAACCCAACATACAGACTCTGATCCTGCACCCCAACATACCGACTGGGATCCTGTACCCCAACATAGAGACTCTGATCCTGTACCCCAACATACGGACTGTGATCCTGTACCCCAACACACAGACTGTGATCCTGTACCCCAACATACAGACTGCGATCCTGTACCCCAACATACAGACTCTGATCCTGTACCCCAACATACAGACTGTGATCCTGTACCCCAACATACAGACTGTGATCCTGCACCCCATCATACAGAATGTGATCCTGTACCCCAACATAAAGATTGTGATCCTCTACCCCAACATACAGACTGTGATCCTGTACCCCAACATAAAGACTGTGATCCTGTACCCCAACATACAGACTGTTGTCCTCTACCCCACCATACAGACTCGGATCCTGTACCCCAACATACAGACTGTGACCCTGTACCCCAACATAAAGACTGTGATCCTGTACCCCAACATACAGACTGTGATCCTGCTCCCCAACATACAGACTGTGACCCTCTACCCCACCATACAGACTCGGATCCTGTACCCCAACATACAGACTGTGACCCTGTACCCCAACATACAGACTGTGATCCTGTACACCTACCTACAGACTGTGATCGTGTACCCCAACATACAGACTGTGACCCTGTACCCCAACATACAGACTGTGATCCTGTACCATAACATACAGACTGATCCTGTACCCCAACATACGGACTGTGATCCTGTATCCCAACAGACAGACTGTGATCCTGTACACCAACATACAGACGGTGACCCTGTACCCCAACATACAGACTGTGATTCGGTAGCCCAACATGCAGACTCTGATCCTGTACCCCAACATACAGACTGTGAACCTGTACCCCAACATACAGACTGTGACCCTGTACCCCAACATAGACTGTGATCCTGGACCCCAACATACAGACTGTGATCCTGTACCCCAACATACAGACTGTGACCCTGTACCCCAACATACAGACTCTGCTCCTGTACCCCAACATACAGACTCAGATCCTGTTCCCCAACATACAGACTGTGACCCTGAACCCCAACATACAGACTCAGATCCTGTACCCGAACATACAGACTGTGATCCTGTACCCCAACATACAGACTGTGATCATGTACCCAAACATACAGACTGTGATCCTGGACCCTAACATACAGACTGTGATCCTGTACCCCAACATACCGACTGAGATACTGTACCCCAACATAGAGACTGTGATCCTGCACCCCAACATACAGACTCTGATCCTGTACACCAGCATACGGACTGTGATCCTGTACCCCAACAAACAGACCCTGATTCTGCACCCCAAAATACAGTCTCTGATCCTGCACCCCAACATACAGACTGTGATCCTGTACCCCAACATACAGACTGTGACTCTGTACCCCAACAAACAGACTGTGATCCTGTACCCCAACATACAGACTCTGATCCTGCGCCCCAACATAGAGACTGTGATCCTGTACCCCAACATAGAGACTCTGATCCTGTACCCCAACATACGGACTGTGATCCTGTACCCCAACACACAGACTGTGATCCTGTACCCCAACATACAGACTGCGATCCTGTACCCCAACATACAGACTGTGATCCTGAACCCCAACATACAGACTGTGATCCTGCACCACAACATAGACTGTGATCCTGTACCCCAGCATACAGACTGTGATCCTGTACCCCAACATAAAGACTGTGATCCTGTACCCCAACATACAGACTGTGACCCAGCACCCCAACATAAAGACTGTGATCCTGTACCCCAACATACAGAATGTGATCCTGCACCCCAACATACAGACTGTGATCCTGTAACCCAACATACAGACTGTGATCCTGCACCCCAACATACAGACTGTGATCCTGCACCCCAACATACAGACTCTGATCCTGTACACCAGCATACGGACTGTGATCCTGTACCCCAACAAACAGGCCCTGATCCTGCACCCCAAAATACAGTCTCTGATCCTGCACCCCAACATACAGACTGTGATCCTGTACCCCAACATACAGACTGTGACTCTGTACCCCAACAAACAGACTGTGATCCTGTACCCCAACATACAGACTCTGATCCTGCGTCCCAACATGGAGACTGTGATCCTGTACCCCAACATACAGAATGTGATCCTGCACCCCAACATACAGACTGTGATCCTGTACCCCAACATACAGACTGTGATCCTGTCCCCCAACATACAGACTGTGATCCTGTAACCCAACATACAGACTCTGATCCTGCACCCCAACATACCGACTGGGATCCTGTACCCCAACATAGAGACTCTGATCCTGTACCCCAACATACGGACTGTGATCCTGTACCCCAACACACAGACTGTGATCCTGTACCCCAACATACAGACTGCGATCCTGTACCCCAACATACAGACTGTGATCCTGAACCCCAACATACAGACTGTGATCCTGCACCACAACATAGACTGTGATCCTGTACCCCAGCATACAGACTGTGATCCTGTACCCCAACATACAGACTGTGATCCTGTACCCCAACATAAAGACTGTGATCCTGTACCCCAACATACAGAATGTTATCCTGCACCCCAACATACAGACTGTGATCCTGTACCCCAACATACAGACTGTGATCCTGTACCCCAACATACAGACTGTGATCCTGCACCCCAACATACAGAATGTGATCCTGTATCCCAGCATAAAGATTGCGATCCTGTACCCCAACATACAGACTGTGATCCTGAACCCCAACATACAGAATGTGATCCTGTACCCCAACAGAAAGATTGTGATCCTGTACAACAACTTACAGACTGTGCTCCTGTCCCCCAACGTACAGACTGTGATCCTGTACCCCAACATACAGACTGTGATTCTGTACCCCAACATACAGACTGTGATACTGTACCCCAACATACAGACTGTGATCCTGTACCCCACCATACAGATTGTGACCCTGTACCCCATCGTAGAGACTGTGACTCTGTACCCCAACATACTGACTCAGATCCTGTACCCCAACATACAGACTGTGACCCTGAACCCCAACACACAGACTCAGATCCTGTACCCCAACATACAGACTGTGATCCTGTACCCCAACATACAGACTGTGATCCTGCACCCCAACATACCGACTGGGATCCTGTACCCCAACATAGAGACTCTGATCCTGTACCCCAACATACGGACTGTGATACTGTACCCCAACATACAGACTGTGATCCTGTACCCCAACATACAGACTGTGATCCTGTACCCCAACATACAGACTGTGATCCTGTACCATAACATACAGACTGATCCTGTACCCCAACATACGGACTGTGATCCTGTATCCCAACATACAGACTGTGATCCTGTACACCAACATACAGACGGTGACCCTGTACCCCAACATACAGACTGTGATTCTGTACCCCAACATGCAGACTCTGATCCTGTACCCCAACATACAGACTGTGAACCTGTACCCCAACATACAGACTGTGACCCTGTACCCCAACATAGACTGTGATCCTGTACCCCAACATACAGACTGTGATCCTGTGCCCCAACAAACAGACTCTGCTCCTGTACCCCAACATACAGACTCAGATGCTGTTCCCCAACATACAGACTGTGACCCTGAACCCCAACATACAGACTCAGATCCTGTACCCGAACATACAGACTGTGATCCTGTACCCCAACATACAGACTGTGATCATGTACCCCAACATACAGACTGTGATCCTGGACCCTAACATACAGACTGTGATCCTGTACCCCAACATACCGACTGAGATCCTGTACCCCAACATAGAGACTTTGATCCTGTACCCCAACATAGAGACTGTGATCCTGTACCCCAACATACAGACTGTGATCCTGGACCCCAACATACAGACTGCGATCCTGTACACCAACATACAGACTGTGATCCTGTACCCCAGCATACAGACTGTGATCCTGTACCCTTACATACAGACTGTGATCCAGCACCCCAACCTAAAATCTGTGATCCTGTACCCCAACATACAGACTGTGATCCTGTACCCCAACATACAGACTGTGATCCTGTACCCCAACATACAGACTGTGATCCTGCACCCCAACATACAGACTCTGATCCTGTACACCAGCATACGGACTGTGATCCTGTACCCCAACAAACAGACCCTGATCCTGCACCCCAAAATACAGTCTCTGATCCTGCACCCCAACATACAGACTGTGATCCTGTACCCCAACATACATACTGTGACTCTGTACCCCAACAAACAGACTGTGATCCTGTACCCCAACAAATAGACTCTGATCCTGCGCCCCAACATACAGACTCTGATCCTGCGCCCCAACATAGAGACTGTGATCCTGTACCCCAACATACAGAATGTGACCCTGCACCCCAACATACAGACTGTGATCCTGTACCCCAACATACAGACTGTGATCCTGTCCCCCAACATACAGACTGTGATCCTGTAACCCAACATACAGACTCTGATCCTGCACCCCAACATACCGACTGGGATCCTGTACCCCAACATAGAGACTCTGATCCTGTACCCCAACATACGGACTGTGATCCTGTACCCCAACACACAGACTGTGATCCTGTACCCCAACATACAGACTGCGATCCTGTACCCCAACATACAGACTGTGATCCTGTACCCCAACATACAGACTGTGATCCTGCACCACAACATAGACTGTGATCCTGTACCCCAGCATACAGAATGTGATCCTGCACCCCAACATACAGACTGTGATCCTGTACCCCAACATACAGAGGGTGATCCTGTACCCCAACATGCAGACTGTGATCCTGCACCCCAACATACAGACTGTGATCCTGCACCCCAACATAAAGACTGTGATCCTGTACCCCAACATACAGAATGTGATCCTGCACCCCAACATACAGACTGTGATCCTGTACCCCAACATACAGACTGTGATCCTGTACCCCAACATGCAGACTGTGATCCTGCACCCCAACATACAGAATGTGATCCTGTATCCCAGCATAAAGATTGCGATCCTGTACCCCAACATACAGACTGTGATCCTGAACCCCAACATACAGAATGTGATCCTGTACCCCAACATAACAATTGTGATCCTGTACCCCACCTTACAGACTGTGCTCCTGTCCCCCAACGTACAGACTGTGATCCTGTACCCCAACATACAGACTGTGATTCTGTACCCCAACATACAGACTGTGATACTGTACCCCAACATACAGTCTGTGATCCTGTACCCCACCATACAGATTGTGACCCTGTACCCCATCGGAGAGACTGTGACTCTGTACCCCAACATACTGACTCAGATCCTGTACACCAACATACAGACTGTGACCCTGAACCCCAACACACAGACTCAGATCCTGTACCCCAACATACAGACTGTGATCCTGTACCCCAACATACAGACTGTGATCCTGCACCCCAACATACCGACTGGGATCCTGTACCCCAACATAGAGACTCTGATCCTGTACCCCAACAGACGGACTGTGATACTGTACCCCAACATACAGACTGTGATCCTGTACCCCAAAATACAGACTCTGATCCTGTACCCCAACATACAGACTGTGATCCTGCACCCCAACATAAAGACTGTGATCCTGTACCCCAACATACAGAATGTGATCCTGCACCCCAACATACAGACTGTCATCCTGCACCCCAACATACAGAATGTGATCCTGTACCCCAGCATAAAGATTGCGATCCTGTACCCCAACATGCAGAATGTGATCCTGTACCCCAACATAAAGATTGTGATCCTGTACCCCAACTTACAGACTGTGATCCTGTCCCCCAACATGCAGACTCTGATCCTGTACCCCAACATACAGACTGTGACCCTGTACCCCAACATACAGACTGTGACCCTGTACCCCAACATAGACTGTGATCCTGTACCCCAACATACAGACTGTGATCCTGGACCCCAACATGCAGACTGTGATCCTGTACCCCAACGTACAGACTGTGACCCTGTACCCCAACATACAGACTCTGCTCCTGTACCCCAACATACAGACTGTGATCCTGTACCCCAAAATAAATGCTGTGATCCTGTACCCCAACATACAGACTGTGACCCTGTACCCCAACATACAGACTGTGATCCTGTACCCGAACATACAGACTGTGATCCTGTACCCCAACATACAGACTGTGATCCTGTACCCCAACATACAGACTCTGATCCTGTACGCCAGCATACAGACTTTGATCCTGTACCCCAACATAGAGACTTTGACCCTGTACCCCAACATACAGACTGTGATCCTGTACCCCAACATACAGACTCTGATCCTGTACACCAGCATACAGACTGTGATCCTGTACCCGAACATACAGACTGTGATCCTGTACCCTAACATACAGACTGTGATCCTGTACCCCAACATGCAGACTCTGATCCTGTACCCCAACATACAGACTGTGATCCTGTGTCCCAACATACAGACTCTGATCCTGCACCCCAAAATACAGTCTCTGATCCTGTACCCCAACATACTGACTGTAATCCTGTATTGCAACATACAGACTCTGATCCTGCACCCCAAAATACAGACTCTGATCCTGCACCCCAAAATACAGAATGTGATCCTGTATGCCAGCATACAGACTGTGACCCTGTACCCCAACATACGGACTGTGATCCTGCTCCCCAACATACAGACTGTGATCCTGTACCGCAACATACAGACTCTGATCCTGTACACCAGCATACAGACTGTGATCCTGTACCCCAACATACAGACTCTGATCCTGCACCCCAACATACAGACTGTGATCCTGTACCGCAACATACAGAGTGTGATCCTGTACCCCAACATACAGACTGTGACCCTGCACCCCAACATACAGACTGTGACCCTGTACCCCAACATAGACAGTGATCCTGTACCCCAACATACAGACTGTGATCCTGTACCCCAACATACAGACTGTGACCCTGTACCCCAACATACAGACTGTGATCCTGTACCCCAACATACAGACTCTGCTCCTGTACCCCAACATACAGACTCTGACCCTGCACCCCAACATACCGACTGGGATCCTGTACCCCAACATAGAGACTCTGATCCTGTACCCCAACATACGGACTGTGATACTGTACCCCAACATACAGACTGTGATCCTGTACCCCAACATACAGACTGCGATCCTGTACCCCAACATACCCAGACTGTGATCCTGTACCCCAACATACAGACTGTGATCCTGCACCACAACGTACAGACTGTGATCCTGTCCCCCGGCATACAGACTGTGATCCTGTACCCCAACATACAGAATGTGATCCTGCACCCCAAAATACAGACTGTCATCCTGTACCCCAACATACAGACTGTGATCCTGTACCCCAACATACAGACTGTGATCCTGCACCCCAACATACAGAATGTGATCCTGTACCCCAGCATAAAGATTGCGATCCTGTACGCCAACATACAGAATGTCATCCTGTACCCCAACATAAAGATTGTGATCCTGTACCCCAACTTACAGACTGTGATCCTGTCCCCCAACGTACAGACTCTGATCCTGTACCCCAACATACAGACTGTGATCCTGAACCCCAACATACAGAATGTGATCCTGTACCCCAACATAAAGATTGAGATCCAGCACCCCAACTTACAGACTGTGATCCTGTCCCCCAACGTACAGACTCTGATCCTGTACCCCAACATACAGACTGTGATCATGTACGCCAACATACAGACTGTGATCCTGTATCCCAACAAACAGACTCTGATCCTGTATGCCAGCATACAGACTTTCATCCTGTACCCCAACATACAGACTGTGATCCTGCTCCCCAACGTACAGACTGTGATCCTGTACCCCAACATACAGACTGTGATCCTATACCGCAACATACAGACTCAGATCCTGTACCCCAACATACAGAGTGTGATCCTGTACCCCAATATACAGACTGTGATCCTGTCCCCCAACATACAGACTGTGATCCTGCACCCCATCATACAGAATGTGATCCAGTACCCCAACATCAAGATTGTGATCCTGTACCCCAACATACAGACTGTGATCCTGTACCCCAACATACAGACTGTGATCCTCTCCCCCAACATACAGACTCAGATCCTGTACCCCAACATACAGACTGTGATCCTGCACCCCATCATACAGAATGTGATCCTGTACCCCAACATAAAGATTGTGATCCTGTACCCCAACATACAGACTGTGATCCTGTACCCCAACATGCAGACTGTGATCCTATACCCCAACATACAGACTCAGATCCTGTACCCCAACATACAGACTGTGACCCTGAACACCAACATACAGACTCAGATCCTGTACCCCAACATACAGACTGTGATCCTGTACCCCAACATACCCAGACTGTGATCCTGTACCCCAACATACAGACTGTGATCCTGCACCACAACATACAGACTGTGA